>NC_087173.1:13975754-14020754 GCF_035594125.1 Scylla paramamosain
GTGTGTGTGTGTGTGTGTGTGTGTGTGTGTGTGTGTGTGTTTAAGGAATTTACGCATAACCTAGGCTTGGAGGAATGACCCCCACAATGTAAGACTATGGTAATGTATGTATGTATGTACGTACGTATGTGTATATTCATGTACGCACAGTATGTATCTTCATATGCGCACTTGACGCGGACCTAAGCAGTGACGTCACGGGGTTCAAATTACGTGTAGAAAACGAAATGGAAATATCTTTAGCTCTTTAACTGCTAGTGAGACTTCTTATTTTTATTTTGGCAGCTGTAGGTAGTTTGGCTCATCGAAAAATAAAACTGTAAGGACTGTGAAAACTCATTAGGCTGAGAGTATTACCTTTCAAAATTATAATCCAAAATTACATGAGACCATTATATTAAGCTGCTAAGACGCCACGGCAGTTTAAAGGTTCATGTGACGGAGAGACTGGTTAAGAATAGATAAGGACAAAAAGGAAAAAGAGAAAGAAGGAAAAATATCTCGTTCAAAAAGCCGTCCACACCACCACAACAAGGAAAGTAGAAATTATGGACCAGTTAACTTCTTTATATCAGTAAGTTGACGAAGACCAAGAAGAACTGTTGATGTCACAGGTGGAGGTGCGTGTCAGAGGATGACTTGTCTGAGGCAGTGTAGGGAATGTTACATCGCTGCTTTGGACAACGGCACACGGCTATATATGGGGCGTTATAACTGCCTTTAACAGAGAGTACATGGGTCCTGCACTGGAATGTAATTAAACCTCTACCACCACCACTATCGCCACTCACCATAGCCCTAACCTAACCTAAGCTAACCTGTCCCACCCCTACCATAACTAAACATAATCAAACGTAACTTAATTTAAAACCAACTTGACCTCTAACAAAAAATACACTATCAATAACCTAACCTAACACTCATTCCTCAACTTAACTGAACCTAACCTAACCTGACCTAACCTAACTAACACTTTCCACCTCCAACCTAGCTTAACCTAACCTAACCTAACCAACCTAGCTTAACCTAACCTAACTTAACGCTACCAATGACAACAACAATAACCTAACTTAACCTGGTATAACATCGCCTCACCATCACCTCCATCAACAGCAGTAACAACAACAACAACAACAACAACAACAACAACAACAATCACATCGTCTATCTTCCTCTTCAACAGCAATAAATTCAACTTGATAACGCGCAATTGAAAACCTGCAGTCCCTCCCTTCCACAAAGCGTGTAAATATTCAGCACTCTCTCTCTCTCTCTCTCTCTCTCTCTCTCCTCTCTCTCTCTCTCTCTCTCTCTCTCTCTCTCTCTCTCTCTCTCTCTCTCTCTTTTTTTTTTTTTTTTTTAAACAAATATTTACAGAAAGGCTTAAAATTCCACGTTGAGTATGGAATTATTTAAGAAGCCTATGATAGTATTATTTACAGGAATAACACTATACATATTTAACATAAAGATGATAATGCTAATACAATAATACAATATAATAATAAAAATTTAAAGCATTTAAAGCACCAGTGGGGACAGGTGCGTGCTACGCCAGCTGTGGGCTGCCAGCTTCACCTGGTGCGTGGACATGTCCTGCACTTGGGGCGTGGCCGCCGTGAACATGTTCCACAGCCGCGAAGTCCTGGCTGTGTAGGTACGCTGGTGTTGGCTAGAGCGAGATCGAGGCACCTTCACTAGCTCGTCGCTACTGGCCGCAGCTCTGGTGCACCTCTGCACTGTGTGTGGCAGCAGCCTCAGGGGGTCAAGGTGAGGGACCCTCTGCACCTGAGTTTTGTGGCACACCACTAGCGCCGACACGTCCCGGCGATGCTCCAGTGACGTTACTGGTGGTGGGTGCTGTTGGTCCTCATGGGTGGCCACCAGACGCAGGGCTCGCCGCTGCACAGCATCCAGTCTCTGCATGTGGGTGGCGGCACTCGACATCCAGGACAGGGCACCGTACTCCATACGTGGGCGTATCTGTGCCCTGTATAGCGTGAGGATGCCCCGTGGGTCGAGGGTGTTCGCCATCCTACGCAGGGCAGAGACTCCGAGAGAGGTCTGGCGGGCGACGACACCGATGTGGTGATCGAAGCGTAAGCCGCGGTCCACAGACACGCCCAGGATCTTGATATAATCCTGAAGTGGCAGGCTCTTGCCTCCAAAACGCAGCTGTCCTGAGGACTGCGTGTGAGGCACCTGGGGACCGCGAGATGACCATCGCCTGCGTCTTCTCAGGAGCGAAGTTTACCTGCCACATCTTTCCCCCACTGCTCCACCAGTCCGAGCTGCCTGTTCAGCTCAGTGACGGCACGCTGACTGTCGAGGCGGCAGTAGGAGCGGGAGAGTGTGCAGTCGTCGGCGTATGCTGCCACAGATGACAGCTGCCGGAGGAGGTCGTCGATGTATATGTTCCATAGGACTGGGCCCAAGACGGAGCCTTGTGGAACTGAGGCCCGGACAGGGTGAAGGTCTTGATGACTGCCCGTTGACTACTACCTGAAGGGTCCTACCCTGGAGGTAATCTTCGAGCAGCATTAGCAGGTCACCTTGGACACCCTTGGCGCGAAGCTTTTCAATGAGCCCCGCGTGCCAGACCCTGTCAAAAGCCCCAGCAATGTCCAGGGCCACCCACAAGGGTGTCCAGGCCTTCTTCCAGGGCGTCTTGCCAGTCCTTGGAGATGATGAGGAGGAGGTCTGCGGTGGATCCTGCCAGGCCTGAAGCCAAACTGCCTGTCTGAGAGGAGGTGGTTCTCGCTCAGGTGTTGGTAGATGGCAGCAGCCACTATTTTCTCCAGCAACTTGCCCATCACTGAGAGCAGGGAGATGGGTCTGTAGTTGTTGGGCTCAGACCTTGAGTTTTTTTTATGGACCGGTACCACACGCGCTTTCCTTCCATACTGAGGGCCACTTCTTCTCCCTCAGGCAAGATGTGAAGACGGTGGTGAGAGGAGCTGACAGCTCTCTAGCGCAGTGCTTGAGGAGCCGTGGGCTGACGTCATCCGGGCCTGTGGCTTTACCCACATCCACCGCACCGAGTAGCCGCTCAACCTGCTCTGCCGTCACCAAGACAGTGGTGACAGTGCAGTCAGTTTCCGGGGCCAGCTGTGGTACAGGTCGTGCCGAGTCGTCAACCTTCATCTTGTTGGCGAAAAGCTCGGCGAGGAGTGTGGCCTTGTCTGCACTGCTCGTGGCGGTGGATCCGTCAGGTTTGGTGAGTGGAGGAAGAGTCTCGCGGTGACATGCTCTCTCTCTCTCTCTCTCTCTCTCTCTCTCTCTTCTCTCTCTCCTCTCTCTCTCTCTCCTCTCTCTCTCTCTCTCTCTCTCTCTCTCTCTCTCTCTGTCTCTCTCTCTCTCTCTCTGTCCTCTCTCTCTCTCTCTCTCTCTCTCTCTCTCTCTCTCTCCTCTCTCTCTCTCTCTCTCTCTCCCCTTCGAGACGTGAGATTTCTTGTGTCCCTAACAAGAAATTTCTCGGAACAATTTTTCCCTCAGCGCTCTTGGGAATTAAGTAGGAAGGGAGGGAGAGAGGGATGGAGGGAGGGAGGGAGGGAAAAAAAAGAGTAGCAGGGAAAAAATGAGTGAAAGGGAGGAGAGGAACGGCTTATGAGTACGGAGGGGGGGAGAGAGAGAGAGAGAGAGGAGAGAGAGAGAGAGAGAGAGAGAGAGAGAGAGAGAGAGAGGGTTAGATATACATACATATAGAAGACTCTTTTCTAACTTTTTTTTCCTGCAGCACTCTTCGGAAGGAACAAAAGGCGATAACGAATTGAACAAGAAAAAAAGAGAAAAATAGTCTGGCGAGGGGTTGGGCAGCTTTCTAAATTATTGCCTTGTGTTCCTTTGTTTCGTATTTTCCGCCACTCGCTCCCCCAGCTTGAAAAAAAAAAAAAAAGTCAATTGATTCAGAGATGGTATAACCTGGAATTATACTCTACTGCCTTTTACTGGGTAGGCTAAAAATACAGTGTTGGGAGCAAGTCCATACCGTATACTACAGTTTTTGAGAGTTTTCCCCGTGTTTTACTGTATGCCTTCAGAAAAGAGGAGAGTAGACGGTGCACAAATGTACGAAGCGAAGCGTGCATGTACCTGTACTTCACCCAAGCGAGAAGAGAAGGGTATGTAGAAAGTTGTATGCTTTGATAACGTCACCGAACACCGCAAGGCAACGAACAAGGTGGCGTCCCATTCCTGTGGTTTCGCGCGTTTCCTGGGAAATTAATCTTGCGTGCTGGCAGGCGGTAGCTGATTGGATGACGAAATAACCAATCACAAGGGACGATCTTCTCCATCTCTCTCTTGTTATTGGCTAAGAGAGAGAGAGAGAGAGAGAGAGAGAGGAGAGAGAGAGAGAGAGAGGAGAGAGAGAGAGAGAGAGAGAGAGAGAGAGAGAACACGCACGCACATATGAAGCGAGACTGACACAGAAACATACAAAAGCAATCACAGCCAGACATACATACAGACAGACAGACGGACAGACACACAAATAGGGATGCAAGGCTAACCTAAACCAAGACAAACTAACGCGGGGGAAAATTTAAACAAAAAACAAGACTTTCATTTCAGGCATAGAAAGGCTCTCTCTCTCTCTCTCTCTCTCTCTCTCTCTCTCTCTCTCTCTCTCTCTCTCTCTCTCTCTCTCTCTCTCTCTCTCTCTCACTATGTCCACTTATTGTGTCATGTTTGCTCTATTTATATTTTATCCTTAATTTTCCTCGTTTTTTTGTTTTCTTTTTTGTTTTAATTTTTAGGCGACTTTTCTCTCGTAAGAATTTTTTTCTACTTTCATTTTACTTCATATTATTATTTTCCAAGTTTGAATATATTTTTTTGTTGGTAATTTTGTATAAGCATCTCTTCTCATGTTTTCTCCTCCTTTTCTTTTTCCTTCTCGTTTTCTTTCCCCTCCTCTTCCTCTATCTCATATTTCCACTTCGCTCTCCCATCCGGATTAAGATTTTTTTCCTCTATCCTTTATTGTGAATCTGTCTTGCCTGACATAATATATTTTTCTCACGTTCCCTTCGTAATTATGTAATTCGTTTAGCTTCACTTTTTTCTGCCTTCTTATCTCCCTCACATATTTTACCTTGCTGTAATAATATTGGCTGGACTTTTCTGCTGCTATTTTTTTTTTTACATGTCTGGCGTGAGGAACCTTTTTATCTCTTCGTCTTGTGGTTTGAAACGTTATGGAAATGAGTTGTTTGTTCTGCATATGAGTGGAAATTAGAAGAAAAAGCTTGGTTCTGTAATTCCGTGTTGATTTCTTTATTTGAATGTTGCTGGTGTTGCTGCTGCTACAACTACTTCTACTGTTACTACTACTACTATCCCTATTACAACAACTACTACTACCACCACTACTAATGATAATAATGATAATACTAGTCCGTTCTTTTAATTTTTCTCCCTTGGATTGTCATTTTTTATGTAATTCCTACTCTTCTTTACTCTCTTTCTTTCTCTACTTCTTTTCTTCTTATTCTCCTTTGTTTTTTTTAAGAACATAAGAACATAAGAACATAAGAAATAAGGGAAGCTGCAAGAAGCGACCAGGCTTACACGTGGCAGTCCCTGTATGAAACACACTTACCTATTTCCATCTGCTATCCCCATCCATAAACTTGTCTAATCTTCTCTTAAAGCTCTCTAGTGTCCTAGCACTAACTACATGATTACTGAGTCCGTTCCACTCATCTACCACTCTATTTGAGAACCAATTTTTTCCTATCTCCTTCCTAAACCTAAATTTTTCAAGCTTGAACCCGTTATTTCTTGTTCTACCCTGGTTGCTGATCCTAAGAATTTTGCTTACATCTCCCTTGTTATAACCCTTATACCACTTAAAGACTTCTATCAGGTCCCCTCTTAACCTACGTCTCTCTAGAGAATGTAAATTTAACCGCTTCAACCTCGCTTCGTAAGGAATACTCCTCATCCCCTGTATCCTTTTAGTTTTTTGTATTTGTAGTGCTTTATATCTCTTATTCTGTCATGCTATTTTCTATGATTACTACTACAACTACTGCTACTGCTACTATAACTACTACTACTACTACTACTACTACTACTACTACTACTACTACTACTTCTACCACCACCACTATGACCTCGCCACCCTTCCCTGCAGTGGTTCCTTCTACCTGCAAAATATAAAGTTCTTTCCTCCTTGTTCCCCTTCAACCTTCGACCTTCGCAGCGTTAATTCCTTATCCCCATAAACCTGACATCTCCCCCCGTCTCTCTCTCTCTCTCTCTCTCTCTCTCTCTCTCTCTCTCTCTCTCTCTCTCTCTCTCTCTCTCTCTCTCTCTCTCTCTCTCTCTCTCTCTCTCTCTCTCTCTCTCTCTCCTCTCTCTCTCTCTCTCTGTGTGTGTGTGTGTGTATTCTCCAGCTCTCACTTCCTCATTCTACAACATTCAGCTCCACTTTCCTCTCCTCCATTAAAAAGGACAAAAGTGGAAACAAGTAGGATATAAAGCAAGATACATAACTATCACATTTCCCTTATCTCGTAATAGTGAAACATTTGATCGGTTCTCCCTCAGTTTTCCTTCCTCTGTTTTCCTTGTTTTCGTTTGGCTTCCATTAAAGTAAACATCGTAATTCATTTAATACTGCGAACAATTTTCAAACTTAGCGGTGAAGCATTTAATCTCTTCCTCACTGCTTCCTTTCCTGTGTCTCTTGTTTTGCTTGCAGGAGATTACACAACTAGCACCATTCATTACTAAATCCAGTCTTCAAAGTGCCTGAAACCATTTATTACTAGTATTACAGTAAGTAACATTTTAAAAACGCGTGGAAGCAGAAAGTAGATATTTTAGAACCCAGACTATGAAAAAAAAAAAACATCATCACAAACTTGAAATCGTCTATAACACCCTTTTACTTTCATCTATTTTTTTTTTTTTCCGCAAAACCTGTTATACTTTAATATCTTAGTGTCATCTATTGATTTGATAACCAAAAATATCTTAACTGAGCTTGAGCCTGTTATTAAAAGTTTACTGTATACGCGAGTAGCATTCAGAGTAAAAAGAAACAGGCGCAAAAGTACTGGAAGAGATAACAAGACTCGTTCAGTCCAATTACAGCGGAGTCACGTGAGGGCTCCACACAACAGTGCCATAAGGAGACGCTCTCTTTCTCCCCTCCCAGTCTTTACAACATTCGCACACTCACCCAATGGCCGCGGAATGAGCCTCTTACTATTTTCTTTGTTTTTCATCGCATTTTTCGGACTCCTCCACCTCCTGTTTAAGGTTTTACAAGTACCCGTTCCAGTGTCGGTCAGAAAATGCCTCGTCCTTGTTTTTAGTACTGTGATATTCTTAAGCCTCTCAAGAGCGTATTCTTAAACTTTCCAGCGTTTAAAACTCGAGTATTTTTAACAGGCTTTAGTGGAAGTTTTGGTGGTTTTGGTGGTTTTGGAGGTTTTACGACAAGGTTTTATTATTCTCTTGATACTTTGACAAGGGTTCAGCGTCAGCAGCGGGAGAAAAAGTTACTTGCGAGAGTTTGACAGATGATACCTATGCCCTCTGAAAAAATAGTCTTTAGGATTGCTCGGAGCGTTAAAGAATACGGGGCCAGTCTCTCTCTCTCTCTCTCTCTCTCTCTCTCTCTCTCTCCTCTCTCTCTCTCTCTCTCTCTCTCTCTCTCTGACCAGGAAAAAATCAAAATTGCCCCTTTGGGTTTTCTTAACCTTTTCTTGACGAGTTATTGCCACAGGGATAAAGGGCTTTGGGAATTTTTACCTGCACATGATGCGTTCTGCTGTTTTTCCTCCAAGACCGGCCATATTTTAATATCCAAGTTTTATCTTTTAATTTTATAACCAAAAGTGGCTGAACGGAGCTTGAGTATCTTGGTATTGTAGGTTTGTTGTGTACGAGAATACGTTTTTTGAGTGTGATGGGATGGCTTGGAATATCTGAAGAAGAAGAAGAAGAAGAAGAAGAAGAAGAAGAAGAAGAAGAAGAAGAAGAAGAAGAAGAAGAAGAAGAAGGAGAAGAAGAAGACCGCAGCAACGACAACGAAGACGAAGAAAAGAAGAAAACAAATAAGGAAAAAAAACGAAAATAAACAAAAGTACGAAAAGAAAAAGAAACAGGAAGCCAAAAAGAAGGAAAAAAGACGAGGATTAAAAGCAAAACATGATTCACCAACCCCCACTTAAATCCTCAAGCTAACCCACCATGCAATCTTCCCAACCCACCAAGGATTCAGTTACCCATCCACTATGGAGTCAAATTAACACTAAAACACTCAAGGAGAAAGGGTTATGTTGGTGAATTTACTCTTGCCTTTCTCGTCTTTCTATTCTCCATCCTCCTTACTTCCTTTTATCCTTTTATCGCTTCTTGTTTTTTTTTCCTTTCAAGTGTCTTATTTTAACAGTTTCCCCGCTCTTCCTTCCTTCTATCTCATGCTCTTTTTCTCCGTTATTCTATTCTTTCCCTCTCCTCTTCATGTTTCAGTCTTGGCACTCATCCTATTCTCCTTCCTCGTTATTCTTCCGCTCATATTTCGTCTTTCTCACGCTCTTTCTTCTATTTTTCTTCCTTTTCTGGTGTTCTGCACTTGCTGTTATTCATCTCTCTTCTGCATTTCATATTCTTTTCCTCTTACCCTTCTCCTCCTCCTTTCTTTCGTCATTTGTTTTGGTCAAGTATCCTTCCATAAGGTCCACAGCCCGTAAGCCCTTTGCGCCACTCTGCAGGGAGTCGGCAAAGTGTGTAAAGGTGGAGGGACCAAGTGGCGTGTCCGGCGTTAGACTAAAGTAGAAGGAGTGGTCGTGTTTAGCCCATGGCACTCTTAAAAGTTGACGTGAAAGCGTATGTGGGTGTATGTGTGGGGGGGAGGGTTGCCGGGAGGTGAGGAGAAGTGAGGTGTGTCAGTGAATTGAGTTTGCAGTGTTGTTTTGGCCTATCTAGTGTAACTGTATCGTATTTTAGCGTGTTGGTGCTGTGAGATTTCTCGAGTGTTGCATTGCAGAGAGTGTGTAGAACTGGTGATTTTTTCTGCCTCTTCACACACTCAGTGGGCGCGTTCCACTGGTATTGAAGCGTCGTGCTGTGAGATAAAGGGAATGAAATATATAGATGTGTGTCGTGTGTGTGTGTGTGTGTGTGTGTGTGTGTGTGTGTGTGTGTGTGTGTGTGTGTGTGTGTGTGTGTGTGTGTGTGTGGAAGGTTTTTTTTTTTTTTCTTTTTTTTATCTCTTGATGCGCTGTCAGTGTTACGTCGAGAGTGTTACGGGGGAGCTCTTTGTGTGTGTGTGTGTGTGTGTGTGTGTGTGTGTGTGTGCGTTTCCGTCAGTCATTCATCACCAGAAAAAAAAAATAATAGACACAGGTGAATATTTTTTGTTTAGTGTTGTTTTTTCCATGTGAACCTTCCAATTATTTATCGTCGAGGGTTTTACGTTTCGTGTTCGTAGGCGAGGAGCGAAAATATGTCTTTTTTTTTTTTTTTTTAGTAAAGCTATGAAAGATTGTGTTGTGCTGTTCGTTGCTACTTTTTTGGAGGCTTTTTTTTTTTTTTTTGGGTATTGTTGAATTTGGTTTGTATATTTAAAGCATTCATGTCTTTGATTTTTACTTTTTTTTGGGGGGGATTGTCTTTATTTTATTTTATTTTATATTATTTTATTTTTTTTAAGAACTTTTTTTTTACTTTTGGCTTTGTTTTTTTAGGGAGTTCTTGATTTTAGCTTTATATATATATATATATATATATATATATATATATATATATATATATATATATATATATATATATATATATATATATATATATATATATATATATATATATATATATATATATATATATACACATATATATATAATTTTTTTTTTTTTTCCTAATTTATCAATTTTGTTCATGGGTCTATTTTTAAACATTTTCATTCTCTACTTTTCCCCTTCCCATTTATATTTTCTAGTGAATTTTTGTTACGTTTTTCGTTATAAGTTAGTATTATTATTTTTTTTTTAAGAATGAGGGAAATGCAGGTGTGCGTTAGTCGCGTCAGGGAACACAAGGACACGCGGAAGTCAGTCAGGTGTCTACGCCATCTCCCTTTAATGGAAATCCAGCAGTGTGGGATTTCAGTGACAGATTAAAAAGACAACATTTTCATAGTATTTTAATCCTATCGCAAACATGACAGTTTTAATACATTTTCGTTTTCTCTGTGCTTCATTAGTTAAAAACGTCATTCAACCTGAATTTTTACCTTTAGTTTTATGCACCGTATTTTAATCATTTTTATTTTTCATGAATGGAGAGAGAAAACTTCGAAAAGTGGTTTAAATTCTGACTTTTACTTTTAAATTTTTGTACTACAAGACCTTAATTAACATGGGAAGATGACTCGTGAATCCAAAGTAGTTTTAAATATTGTTGTTCCTCATCAATGAAAAGATGAGACGCCCAAAAGGTGAGTTAAGACATGATTTCTCCCTATCGGCCTTGCTACTAGGACTGTAATGAGCCTACAGAGATGGCACATGACACCTGGGACTCAAATAACTAACATTTCCATGCTATTTGGAATTTTTTTTTTTTCCCCTGAGACTTTTCTCTTTGCTCTTCAGCCATTTGTTCTTTCTTCTTGATGCTTATTCTTTTTAGTGTTGTGAATTGTTAACAACACAACATTGTCACAACATTCACTTCTGGTGTGTGTGGCGGTGTCTCCATCTGTCCTCTCATCCGCCGACAGTGTCTTTGCAATAGCTGACGACTTGCACGTTGCCAGCGGATCAGAGGATTTAAGATTAGGAGAAAAAATAAATAAATAAACTCATTAGAAGTCAGAGCTGCAGGTTAATTTACTTCTGACTGTAACTGATGATAATCCATTATTAATAGTATTCATAGTCATCATAATAATACTAATGACAATAATAGTAATGCCAATCGTCGCGAGTAATTTTCTGTGGTTATAATTTAAGGTAGACTCACCTGTGTGTACCTTAATCAATATCTGTAGAGTTACGTGCAGGTAGGGCAGGTAATGATTCACACGACACACAGGAAGACAATACAAGGAAGGAAAATGCAGTGGTCATGAGTCAGGGAATTAACAGGGATGCAAATCAATGCAAATAAGGGATAAGGGCAGTGCGCCACAAGCCTCTACTTGCCCATGCAGCGCTCATGCGGCTCAGAGTCACGCTACAGGGGGGATGTGAACCGTGACTTGTAGAAAAGGTTGTAAACTTAAAGGACTGGAGAGCTTCTTTGTAGTACTGTCAAGACTCCGCGGATCAACAAACTTCCAGTGCAGAGGAATTGAAAGTATAATGAATGTCTATGTGGATTTTCTTTTTCAGCCTTCTCACAATTGCAGTTCAGTACTCACAGCTTTTTGTAAACAATAATAAAGAGATTTAATGTGGAATCCTGCTTCTCATAGTCGCGCTAAACTTTTCTTTTTTTTTTTTCTTGCGGTTTCACTAATGAAAGTATTTTTTGGATTTAATATTTTTGCTCTTTTTTTTTTTTTGTATGCTTTAAGTCTATCATTGTTTATAGCGGCTGTGCGTCATGATTAGAGTCATCATTTGTCTCTCTAAAGTCTCTATATAGTCTGTGCATACCGGGGCGTGCTTGTAATTGGAATGGAGGGAAATAAACAGAGTTATAAATAAGAGAGATGGACGGTGAAGGGGAAAAATGTATACTCCATTGTTAGATTTATAGGTCAGATTCGGAAGAAGGGAATGTATTAACAGTGAAAAACAAACGTGTCTAATAAACAAGCGAAGTTAAAAGTCAACAGAATATATTGACGGAAAAATACAATAAATACCACGAACGCAATACTGTGAAAAGAGAAAGTAGTGGAAATACATCATAAAAGCCCCAGAATTGAAACATGTTATTATTAAGCCAAACCAAGGCAGAACTAGGTCAAGCAATTAAACAGAATACTCAAGTCTACATACATTACGCCTATTCATTTGTAAACAACTCAATAAAATGAAAAGACTCTGTGCAACAAAAAAAAAAAAAAAACATGTAAAAGTATAAGGAAAGTGAAGTATTAGGAAAAGAAAAGAAGATACAGAAATTAAGACGGAGAACGAAACACGAATTAGTAGAGAATAATAATATAAAATAAACACACACAAAAAGATGAAAACCTAAATAAAAAAAATAAATAAATAAATAGGTGAGAAAAACATGAATAAACTCACAAAAAGAAGGAAACGTAAAACAGGAACGTTAAAGAAAAATAAATAAATAAAAACAAGAGAATAATAAAACAACACAAAATATATGATAAATTAATAGAAAGAAAAAAACCAACAACATAGTAAACAGCAGGCAGAGAAACCCCTTCACCTCCAACAGAAAGACGACACAATAAAGCAAAACAAAATATGATCAAATAATAAAAACTCACCACAAATAGCCCGGGAGCCGCCAGGTAGAGGACAGCTTCCCCTCTGAAGGGCAGGAGTAAATCAGCAGCCATCGCAACGCACACTCTCCCGCAGGAATACAAATATTGCGTTTACAGGCCCCGCGAGAATCCTGCTGGCGACTCCACTTTGATTTATCGCGGCACATGATTAAATCCAGGCAGGGGAATGTTTCATCTCATAATTGATGGTTATTACGTAGATGTCTCCTCCCTCTCCCTCCCCTCTCCCTCTCCCGTCCCCCTCCTCCCTCCCTCAGCGCTTGTGTCAACAGCAGAGACATTTTAACCAAGTCTCCCCTTCGCCACTGACACACTTTTCTCTCATTACCGCAGTGTGCTGTCGCCACAACTCGTTTTCTTTAACTTGTTTCCTGAAATCTGGTGTGTTTTCTCTAAAAGTGTGTGTGTGTGTGTGTGTGTGTGTGTGTGTGTGTGTGTGTTGAATTTACTGATACATTTCCTTTACGAAGAAGAAAAAGACGACACAATCAGTATTCACACACACACACACACACACACACACACACAGGCAGGGAGGGAAGGAAAACTTCTCGACGTATATTATTTTCATCATTATTTCATTTTTTCCTTGCACGTTCCCTCAAAGAGAGAGCCATGAAATTACGTTCACTTAAGAAAGTTAGAAAATGCTCGTCTCGATTCATTAACCCTTTTTATTATATTTTTTCTCCTTTATAACGTTTTCCGGAGAGAGAGAGAGAGAGAGAGAGAGAGAGAGAGAGAGAGAGAGAGAGAGAGAGAGAGGGATGACTGAGGGACGCGGAGGTGTAAAGAGGGAAATATTGCTGGCCATAACTATTCTTCAAGACCTTAATCTTTAAATTCTTGTTTATTCATCTCTTCGCTAATCCCTTTTACTCTTTCAGGAATCTTGATAGACGAGGTCCAAGGGAGATATGTGTTTATGGTATCTGAATGTACGCTGTCTTTATTCTCTCTTCTCAGGACCCACAAACTCTCTCCTCTCCCTTTTATTCCTCTCTCCTCTCACTGCCTTCTTCCCCTCTCTCTCTTCAGGACCCACAAGCTCTCTACTCGTCTTTCTATCCCTCTCTCTTCTCACTGCCTCTTTCCCCGCCCTCTCTTCATTCTCTCTCTTCCTCTTTTCACGACCCCACAAACTCTCTCTCTCTCTCTCTCCTATTCCTCTTTCCTCTTCTCTTCATGAGCCACAAACTCTCTCCTTCCTATCCCTCTCTCCTCTCGCCGCCTTCTCCCACTCCTGTTCTTCAAAACACACTGTTAGTCAGAGGAAAATGTACTTTCTTAATTTATCACGATGGTCTGAAGCCTACACATTTCCAGACTCCCCCCTCTCTCTCTCTCTCTCTCTCTCTCTCTCTCTCTCTCTCTCTCTCTCTCTCTCTCTGGATCATATTCTGAAACCCTTCCCTGTCGTACCTTCACTGTTTCAAAAAAGCTCTAACTGTAGTTGTACGGGTTTTAAGAGTGTTTTTACGATTTAATTGATAGATTAACAAGATTGGTACATTATTAATAAGAGAAACACTCTTGAGAACCCGGCTAATTATCTTTGTGGTCTTTGACAATAGTCGTGGCAAGAGAGCAAAGCGTTTCTTAATATGGCACCTCTCTCTCTCTCTCTCTCTCTCTCTCTCTCTCTCTCTCTCTCTCTCTCTCTCTCTCTCTCTCTCTCTCTCTCTCTCTCTCTCTCTCTCTCTCTCTCTCGTGATAAAATTCCTCAAGAGAAGTCACGCTTTCCGTTCCTTCCCAGCCTCCTCCTCCGCCCCCTAAGGCAGCAGCTGGGCGTCCTGTCGGGATAACTTACGGTCGTTCTTATACACACTAAGCACTTCCTCTCCTTCATCCTGCCCACGCTGAAGTTTCGCGACGCTCAGGAAAATGAAGATAAAGTTAAAATATTAAACTACTCATTCGCATTTTTTTTTTTTTTTTTTGCGCAGTTTTAGTAATAAATTTTTGTGGTTTCGTTTAATAATGTGAAAGATATCTTGTGTTGTGTTTCTGTTGTGTGATGCGGTGTGTGTGTGTGTGTGTGTGTGTGTGTGTGTGTGTGTGTGTGTGTGTGTGTGTGTGTGTGTGTGTGTGTGTGTTGTTGTTGTGTTTTATGAATGAAAGAAATGAAGGAATGTTAATAAACAACTCATTCTCATTTATTTATTTTTTTTAAGCTGTTTCATTGCCAAGTTTGGTGGTTTTCTTTGATATTGTGAAATGTGTCAAGTGTTTGTGTTTTGTTTCAGTCTTGTGTTTGCGAGTGCTGTGATCATACACTTCGGTAGAAAAGTGTCCAATTTGCGGGGTTCTGTGAATTCATGAACCACATAAAAAGTTTCAGCGCACAATTCCGACCACTTTTAGGAGACTTTAGTGAAAGTTACTGGGGGTTTCTAAGGATTTTTTTTTTTTCATGATCTTTGTGATAGTTTAAGAATTCCGCATCATCAATAGGAAGAACACTTATGAAAACACGTCTTATCATCTCTAGAGCCTTTGGAAATAGTCCATGTGTGAGGAAAGGGTTTAACAATACAGGTGTGTAAGTGGTGCTGAAAGTAGTGATGGAAAAAGGTGCTTTTGGGAAATAGTGTGGGAGGAAATTAAATTCTGCACACACACACACACACACACACACACACACACACACACACACACACACACACACACACACACACACACACACACACACACACTTCCAGGAGCTGAAAAGTGTTTGAGTAATGAGAAGAAGAGCGCTGCAGGGTAAAACATTTAATTTGAGACAAGGCTGAAACACTTGTGTCCTGCAAACTGAAGGTGAAGATGCCAACTCGCTGCACGGGGTTTGGAAAACTGAAAATTAATTAAACCGACGGGGAAATTCAACCATTTTTAACCCTTATCTCGTATCTATTTAACGTGATTTTTGTAATTCCATACAAAAAAAAAATCTGTATTGTTATAAGTATATTTCAGAATTTTCTGAAAAGTCGTTTACTTTCACTAATATGTCATTAAACGTACAAAAACTCAGCCACATTTGAAACATATCTTCTCAATATTTCGCTTTATTTTGAAGTTGGGCGTAAAAATCTCTGTAATTTTACTGAAATATCGGTTATCGATAAAGATTTTATCAAATCCACTTCTTAATAATTCCTCTATCAGCTACACGAAAAAAGAGAGAAAAAAAAAAAAAAAATATATATATATATATATATATATATATATATATATATATATATATATATATATATATATATATATATATATATATATATATATATATATATATATATATATTTTTCCATTACAGTGAAGACTGATAACTTCCTAGTAAGCAGGATCCTGCCGGTCCCAGCGGACATGATAGTGATAGTAATAGTACCAAGTGAAGACTGATAACTTCCTAGTAAGCAGGATCCTGCCGGTCCCAGTGGAGGTGTGGGAAGCGAAACGTAACACCGGAGAGAATATGTTGGCGGGAAGCCGAGGCGGGAGGCGGCGGTTGGTGTGAAGGAGAAAATCTTTTGACGGGAGAGAATTTGGGAGCGAGAAGCGGGGGCGGGGTGCGAGCGTGCGTGTGTGTTGAAGAACGAGAGGCAGGGATATAGAGGGAAGACACACACACACACACACACACACACACACACACACACACACACACACACAAGCAAGGCCTCTCCTTTTCCCCGCCGGCCTTAAGGAACCATCAACTTATTAGCCCATGCAGTTTCCCTCCCCAAACTTTATCTCTTCGGCAACTTAATGGTCGAGTAACACGGGCGGGTGGCGGGCGGCGCTTAGACAAGAACCTTATTCCCTTTGATATAACGAGCCTTCCTTAGTAGTCCTGCGCCTCCTTTTGTTCCTCTTTTATAAGGGAATGCCCTTGAGAGGCTCTCCTGTGTGTGTGTGTGTGTGTGTGTGTGTGTGTGTGTGTGTGAATAGATATTCAAAGCATTCATAAATTACACGTACATGCATACAAATTAATGTAAACTAATTCAGTAGCTAATCAGTATCTTTACTCTTTCATCCCTCTCACTGACAGACCCTGGATCTCTCTGCCTGATTGACTCTTTCCTTCTTCCTAGGACTTCAACTAATTTCGTTACCGGAATATCAAGACACCTCCTGAAGTACACTGGCCAACCTAACTGAAAATCTTGAAATCTATTTGTATCCAACTTTTATAGAGGAGAAGTACTGAAGCGCCCTTTTTATTCTTAGTTTCCGTAATCTTTGACCAGCCACCATTTTATGTAAGGAGGAAAATAAACTTGTACCGAAAACTAATCGTAGTGATAAGACACACTGCACGAAAACCCACTGGAGCCTTGGTCATCTTTGCCTAATCGCCAGCGTGTCAGAATCACTTGTTTGACTGAAGTAATCATGTCGTGGTTCAGTTCTCGACAACGAAGCTACAGCCTGTGATGTGCCAGTTTATCCCCCCAGATCAATTTCCCAGTTTCCATGATGCTCCAAAGCCAGTCATGACAAACACACACACACACACTCACACACACACACACACATTAACATTATCATTAGAATTAGCTGAATATCATATCACTTGGTTAGTGTACACAATACTAACACTCATATGAACAATTGCTTACGTACACACAGTCTCACTATACCAAACACTGAAACTTTCATGTATGTCCGTAGGTGGATTACGTCGCTTTATGTCCTTTGTCCGAGGGTATATTTGGTCCACGCACGGTGCTTGCTTCCACGTACGGTAATTGGTTAGTGCTGGCCAATTGAGAGCGGCGAGTGGAAAGGAGTAATTGGCGGGAGAATCGTTTAGTTTCCGCAATCCGTTCGTGTATTAAGGAATTATGAAGGTAGTTCTTGCCTTTCACAGCGCGGGACTGAGCCAAGTTATGAATGTAGGTGTAATAAAAGCTGTGGTTATGTTTTGGTCATGCGTGTGTAAGTGTGTGTGTGTGTGTGTGTGTGTGTGCATGTGTGTTTGCAGAGCGCTCTTCCTCCCCTTCCTCCCCTGTCTCTCTCACAGCAAGGACATCCAGACCATCGTCCAGTCCAACCCCCTCACTCTCCTCTCACTAGCACCGATGTCTCTCGTTGCAGGAAACACGAGAAGCCTAACTCCTGCTCTTAATTATCGGACAGAATGATGATATGGCGCGCTTGGCTTTCTCGTATTGCCAGCTAACTTCAAACTTCAACCAGCGATTCTGGCGGAATGGAGAGAGAGAGGGAGAGGGAGAGGGAGAGTGTGGAGGGAAGCTAGGGGAGGGAAGTGAGGGGAGGAAAGTGAAGGGAGGGGAGGAAATGAGAGGACCACTTGGGCAAAAGGGTTCCTGAAGCCTGTCCCGAGGTCCATTTGGTTCCATCTCGTCATTCCCCTTTAATTACTGGACCAAACGAGCGTCACTAATTTTGTATTTGACGTGTCCGCTGGGAGACGTGACGAGGACCATCACGGATCGTCTCATACACACACACACACACACACACACACACACACACACACACACACACACACACACACACACACACACACACACACACACACACACACACACACACACACACACACACACACACACACACGCACGCCACCACCTCCTATGGGTTATTTACTCCATTACCCCAAACAAACACACGCCAAAGTGACCGCCATTCACGCTGCACTTGCACAAAAACACGAGGCACTGATGTAGAGTCAAGGCCACGCCAGTATTTACCCCGATAACTGGAAATTGACTTGTTAAAAACCACCCACTGCCGCATGAAGTTTCTATGATTCTGCTTTTTTTTTTTTTTTTTTTTTTTGTGTGTGTTATTTTGAAAGCGGTGAAAGAGACAGGACGCGGAGCCGACATCACGCGCGGGTGTTATTCGTGTAAATGAAAACACCGCCTTTTGAAGATGTGCGGCCAGCGAGGATGAAGGACAAAGGTAGATGAAGTTTATTTAAGGAATAAGATTACATAAATAAATAAATAAATAAATAAATAAATAAGTAAACATAAACGCATATTTAGCAATGCCACTGATGAAAAGGAAGAATACGCATAATGAAAGATGAAGGACAGAGGAAGATTAAAGTCAGTTAAGGAATAAGATTACATGAGACAAATAGATAAATGAATAGAAACACATAGCAACGTCGCTGATGAAATGGAAAAAATACGTATAGTGGAGGGTGAAGGCCGAGGGAAAATAAAGGTCGTTAAGGACAATGAAAAATAGGTCAACAAATGGAAAAGTGAAATGGTGACAAAAGAAAAAACTATGGAGGAATGGCGCTGATTGAACACAAAATTCTCTTAGCATTTTTTTTTTTTTTTTTTTGTTTGGCGAGTTTGCTCTTGATTTTGTTAAGTGTGTGTGTGTATAGCGACTCGTTTTGTTATTTTTGTTGGTAGTACCCCCCTTTTTTGTGGCCTTTGTGTTTGACAGATAAAAGTAAAAGAGAGAAAAAAAGGCAGAGCTATCTTGAATTCCTGACATTCCATCACCTCCAGGAAACATCAGAGAGAAAATACAGAAAAAAATAAATAACTGGAAATAAAGTCACGACAGTATATTCCTTGTGAAGCACAAGATTCTTTGCAACAATGAAAAAAAGAGCGATATATTGAATTCCCAAAAAATTCTTCGTCCTTCAGAAAGGTTCATAGAGGGAAGAGAAGGAAAATAACTGGAAATAAAGTCAAGACAATATTTTCCCCAGTGGAGCATGAGGTTGTTTGGTATACAACACTGAACGCCGCCAAGGAACGGATGCCAGCGCGGACGGAATGGAAAAAAAAAAAGGAAAAATAACAAGGAAAAAACTCGCTGTCGCTCCGTATGATATTTTAAGCGGCAAGGAATGCAAGACGAGGCCTGACAGGTTCGACACGCGTATCATGAAGTTCTTACAGATTCTGACATGGCGGCGATGGCGGTGGCGGAGGCGGCGGTAGCGGTGGTGGCAGAGGCGAGGGTGGCGGCCGGAGCGTCGGTGAATCAGGTCAAGGTCATCGTGATGCTCTGAAGGTCATGACTTTAAGGATCATGGCTGCTTGATTAACGTTCATTGCATCTGTTTGTGACCTCTGGGTTGCGTCACTGAAATGTTGCAAAACATACTATTTTCTTTTTTTTTGTACTTTTTTTCTTGCGAAGTGTTTTCGACCTTTAATAACTTTATCTAAAACTTACTTATTTTCTCTTTTTTTCTTTTTTATAGTAAATGTTTTTGATAATTTGATTATAACACGGAAATTTTTGCATATATTTCTTTCTTTTCCCTGAATTTTCATCACATTATTTACATTATTAACTTTATTCCGTTTCTTCATTGTATCTATTCGTGACCTGAATACTCAAACGTATTCATTCATTCATTTTAGAAAAAAAATATTCTTGGTATCTATTCATTATCTATGAACTGCATTATGTAAATGAAAACATCTACTTTTCTCATGTTTCATATATTGATGTCTTTTTAGTTACTTTATTTTAACATTTACGTACATAACATTTTCCATTTTTTTCCCCCCCTTTTCTCTCTTGTTAACACTTGAAGCCATCATACAAGACTCAAAGTGTGGCACGTCGCCGTTAAGTGACGCTGCAGGTCATGTGACCCACTAAGCTTCACGTCAAAACATTCAAGGTGACCAACTACGTAACTTTCAAGGTCGCGAATAAACGTTGTTATGAGTGTGTAACGTCCTCAAGGCCGCCTCCACGCCTCACCTCCACGCCAACAGCACATTGATGGTCAGAAGTAAGAGTATCTTTCTGTATACACTCAATTGTACTGTGTTGTGTTAGCGTTGTCCCTCAACCTTAACCATAAGTCCTCTGATCCGCTGACACTCGTCCTGCATCTGCCTGTCCTAGCAGATCAGAAAACATGAGACTGAGGGAACGCGCTGAACAGACTGGAAATTACCAGTACACCTTCAATTGTAATTACGTAATATATTCAAATCTGAGCCAGCTTAACTTATACTTTTTACTTTTTATTTTTCTTAATTGTTCTAAATTTGAACCACCTCTCCAACCCTGAACTAGGGTCCGAGGGAGGGAAAGAGAATATGATCGAAAATGAAATGGACAGTGGGGAAGGAGAGAGAGAGAGAGAGAGAGAGAGAGAGAGAGAGAGAGAGAGAGAGAGAGAGAGAGAGAGAGAGAGAGAGAGAGAGAGAGGCTGCAACACCAATTACTAGAAATATGCTTCTAAGCCTCACCTTTTTTGTCTTTTTTTTTTCCTTTTTTTTCTGTGAGAGTCAGTTGTCATAGGATGGCGACAGAAATTCTTATATATATATTTTTTGTCCACATATTGTGGTATTTTTCTTGGTAAAGTTGGTAGTTCTGTCTCTTCTTTCCCATGTATCGGTTGTCTTTGTCCACGACACCGTTACTTGCTGGCTCGCGTTCACGTTACTGGGAATTCTGAATTTTGCAGCACTGTGTGTGTTAATTGTTTGTAGTAACTGCTCCTTTGTGTGTATTGCACGTCTTTCTTAGCTTGATGCATGAAATTGTATGGTATATCTTATTTCAGGTTTGCTTCATGGTAATCATCAGTGTTTCCTTTGCTAAAATGAACCTAACACATAAGTCAGTACAAAATTAAAGGAATAAGGTATCTATTTATTTATATTGTTTCCGTTTTTACTTAGGGATTCCCTCTATGGGCTCCTTACTACAGCCACAGACTTTCGTAGTGCATCACATTATATTACGAGTATCACTGAATATCACTATAAACACAGGTGGTGATGCCCGCAGCTCCAATGTAACTATAACCACATTATTACCAGTCTCTCGTAATGGATTTCACTGTCCACCACCACCACCACCACCACCACCACCACCACCACCACCTCAAGCAGCAGTAAACATGTTAACCAACGCAATTTGTCTTTACAGCTCTACTGACTATTTAATTTCATTGTCTACCACCATCCTCACTAACAGCGGCGAAAAGAGACTAACCCAATCAATTTCTCTCTTCTCTTCTACTGACTGTATTATTTTAGTGTCCACCTCCACATCTAGCAAAAAAAAAGAAAAAAAAAGAAAGAAAAGTATAACCAAGGGAATTTGTCTCTACGTCTCCACTGACAATTTAATTTCTGAAGTGGAAAGCATTAGGACACACTCTCTGTTGGTCAGAATACACGTCATCGACTGTTACAATATTTACCACCAGGCAGTAATGGAAATCTTGTCAATAATTCCTTTGTGATGTGTGACGCCAAACCAACGACATCTACAACAGTTTTTTTTTTTTTTCTTTTTCATTAATTTGTTTCTTTACTCTCTCTTTTTCACATGGCTGGGAAAGTTTACATCCCTTAGTATTTTCTCCCTATCAGATTACACTTATCATTCTCTCCTTGTCTGATAACTTTAAACTTTCCTATCAGATCTTTGAGAAATTAAACATAGGACAATTCTAGTTTTCTTAATTTTTATTCAATACATCCTTACTTTTTCATTAAATATATTCCTGGAGCAGCGTTCTTAAACACCTCTGTACTCCACTACGATTAATTTTCACAGAGTCTGATGAAAACTGTTGTGGACTTCAAGGATGTTTTCATGATTCAAGTGATCTTTCAACAAGCAGTCTGTATCGTCAATGAAAAAAATACCCATGAGAATTCGGCTAAGTTTCCGTGGCCAGTGATCGCCGCCATGAGAGAACAAAGTGATTCAGAACGCGGTCACTTTCTTTGCTCTTGTTTTACCCGCTCTCTCTGGCCTTGACCCTCGGAAGCCTTGTGGGCAGCGTGGTTTTTCTCTCGGCAAGTGAACATAGTCCTATTGAGACAACGAAGTGTTTCAGAACGCTGCCACTATTCCTGGTGATATTCTGCCTGGTCTCTCTGGCCTTGATCCTCGGAGTCCTTGTGATCAGTATAATTTATCTTATTGTCGTCATAGACTCTCCTCTTCTCACCACGCTCCTTACAAAAAGTGTCTTGTATTTCGATAAACGGTTCTTTTTTTCTTTCTTCTTTAGAGTTTGGGTATATTGTCTCTCTCTCTCTCTCTCTCTCTCTCTCTCTCTCTCTCTCTCTCTCTCTCTCTCTCTCTCTCTCTCTCTCTCTCTCTCTCTCTCTCTCTCTCTCTAATATGTCATACCGTATAGTTCAGCCCTTATCCTTTATGTACGGGCCTATTCCTTACGCTAATGAACAGTGTGTGTGTGTGTGTGTGTGTGTGTGTGGGTGGTTTAGTTTGACTTGGCTAGGCTTAGGTAGGGTTAGGGTACATTAAGTTCTCTCAGGTTAGGTTTCGTTGTGTTTGGTTGAGTTTGGTTGGTTTGGTCAAGTTAGGTTAAGTTAGATTAGGTTTCGTTTTGGTTAGGTTAGGTTAGGTTTGGTCAAGTTGAGTGAGACTAGGTTAGGTTGGTTTGGGTTTGAGTCGGTCAAGTTAGGTTAGGTTAGATTTGGTTTTCTTTTGTTTTCTTTAGTTTAGTTTGGCTAGGATAGATTAGATTAGGTTAGGTCAGGTCCAAGAATGACTGGAAAACAAGAGTGTCTCGTGTAAACCTGTGCACACATTATCACACTTTATAAAAATAGATAAGTAGATGATAAGACGCGGAGCATCACGCGATGGGAGCCACGTACGAGGGAGGGAATCAGCATGGTAACGTGGCGGGAGTCTTAAGTAGGGTTATATCTATACAGTTAGCAAATTCGGCGGAGCGTTATCTATGTAATACCAACACGGGATGATTAATGGTACAGCGGGAGGAGGGTAGAGGGCGTAATGGCAGGGAAGCCGTGGGGGAAGAGAGGCGCATGTGCAAGGAACACTGTATCTAAGTCAGGGTATCAGTGTCTTATCTCCACTACTTTTAGCACGCTGTTGTGGAAGCTGTTGTTTTTGTTATTGTTATAATATGTTTGTGCGAAAACCAGACTCCTTCTTTAGCAGGCACCGTCTTGCCCCTGATAGAGCAGGAGACCCGGACGTCAAAAAATATAATAATAATAATAATGATGATAATAATAATAATAATAATAATAATAATAATAATAATAATAATAATAATAATAATATGATAATAATGATAATAATGATAATAACATGTAAATTAAATGTAACAGTAAAGGGAATACAAGAAACGATGTGATCAAGGAAAATAGAGTCAAGTTAAATGAGATAAAAAAAGAAAAAGTGTAGAGAACAGTATATATATATTAGAGATAACAGAAAGAGAGACTGTAGCATATATTTGCGGCTTCAGTGGTTTGCATGACGAGTTTCTTCCCAGGTGAACACAGACTGCGGCGTGACAGCAGGTAAACATAATCTATCTCCTCTCTGCCTGGGATTCGAGCCCGTCATCTCTTGGAATCGGGTGATGGGTGTGAACTGAACACGCTAGTCCTATTACTATCAAACTGGAATTTTTCAAACACAGCAAATATACAAATGTTACTGTAAAACTATACTTCTCTTCAAATGTCTTCCCACACACAACGTTTTCAGCCTTGCATGATGCCATAAAACAGTAACTGCCTTTCCCTTTTGTTTTTCTTCTCTCTGCTACCCTTTCACCTTCCCTCGAACCCTTCCGTCCCTTCCCAATCAGTGCCACCAAATACTTGATGGCTTCAGTCTGCCCAAATGCCTCCACACACAACCAGACCTCACCAACCACCAGTACTCATTCTACTGCATAAGACTATATAGGAAACTGCACGAAGCCTGCCTGTAGACTTATCAGTGGCTGTCTCTGTATAAAACATGTTTGTCTATATCTTCCTCGCATTCCTACCCATAAATTTCTCTAACCAACAGCTCTCGCATTCACGTTAACCACTGTACACTTTCGGCGCCTCGTTCAGAGGACTCACAACCTTGCCCGGTGCGTAATCTTTTAATTTAGTGTGTCAGTAGCTGTACATGCCTTGACACAGACCCTCTACCAAGTACAGGCGTGGTCAAAAGTGTAACATTTTGCACTCATTTCCATTGTGTTTAACTTTTCCTCAATTTGAAGTGTGGTCTGCTGACAGCCTCCTTACGGAACAGAGAACAGAGTGTCTGCGGGTCAGAGGACTTAAAGACTGAGAGAAATGTCAAAATGTTCGATGCAGTGAAAGTCAATACAGAATGTTGCTCGACTTTTGTCCATGCTTGTACTCGATTGCGTTTTGTTGCTTCCCTCATTCCGCCGCACTCAATAACTGTTCTGCGTGCGTGCGTCAGCTGTGATGTGTTGCAGTTTTTTCATCACCATATTTCAGAGTTCCACGCCCCTTCAGACCTTGTGAAGCAATAATTCATGCCTGTGTGAATTCTGACACACGCGACACCAAATTTATTGTCGGAAGCAACATGAGCTTGTAGCAACACATCACCCTCCTCCCCCTCCTCCTCCAGCTGCCTCTCTTCGCTCCTCCATTGGGTGACAGCGTGAGCAGGGAAGCCCGCCGCCACGTGATAGGCCAGCCTGGCCGAGGCTCCTCCCTGACTGGCGTGCGGCGCCGCCAACGGCTGGGAAAGACAAAGGCCAGGGGCTGATTGGCAGCGAGGCGGTTGCGGGGCGAGTGTGGGAAAGGCGCCTGGCCCCTCCCGCTAACATCATGGCAGGTGGTGGCTGCTCAAGTCAAGGTCTACTGCTTCACGTATGTAGTTCCTGCTTACTACTGACGCACGTGACCACAGTGAACACTGAACACCGCCGCTAAAGGAAGGCCATGAGCATCCTGCTTGAAGGCAGCCTGGGACAAAAGGAAATTAACGGGGATGTAGAGGAGGGGGCGGAAAAAGCGACAAAAAAGGGAGAGTCTGCTGAGAGGCTATCGAAGCACCAGAAGGAAAGGTTAGCCTAGAGAAAACTATCAATCCCTACTTAAACTCAGCCTCCAAATTGCCCCCTTCCCTGATTGGCGTTCTATGTCAAGGCGTAGTACTCTCTCTCGGTATCCGGTCATTTCGCCCACATGCCATTTCGCCACACTGTGGAGTCATTTCGCCCACAGCTCATTTCGCCCACACTGTGGAGTCATTTCGCCCACACTGTGGCAGGGTTGCCAACCTGATTTTGCAGATAGTACTAGGATATACCGAAGGCAGGATATTACGATAATAGCTCATATCTAGTATGTCACAGCTATAGGTAAATGCAACTAGGTAAAATACACACCACTGATCTCTACTGTGGCTGTCTTCCTAGGGTATATGACACAAAGTCCCGACTGCTGTCACTCTTTTTAATGATTAGCGTGAACTGGAAAAAACACATTCCATCACAAAATCGTAAACCCTAAAAATGTACATATACAACAAATTAATTGCGTTAAAGATAGCTGGGTTAAACAATTCAACAATGCATAATCATAGCATTACAAATATGGCAAAGAAATATACTCTAACAATTATAACTATCTCATGGCTACACTTGAAAGGAGAAACACTCAAATTATCTCCACCCAACCGGGGAATCGAACCCCAGTTCTGTGGCTTGTGAAGCCAGCGCTCTAACCACTGAATTACCGGGAAGTGTGTGTGGGGCGGGCAGCAGGGAGGGGGGAGGAAGGGGGGTTGGAGGAAAGGAGAAAAGAGAGAGATAGCAGGGAGGGAGGAGGGAAGGGCTAAGATGAAGAGAGGTAGGAGGGAAGGAAGGTAGGGAAGAAGAGGGAGGGAGGAGGGATGGTGTGGGATATAAGCTGGCAGGGAGGAAGAAGAGAGGGGGGTGAGAGGGAGGGAGGGAGGAGGTGGAAGATAAGGAATCAAGTGTGTGTGCGTGTGTGTATAATAATAATAATAATAATAATAATAATAATAATAATAATAATAAACGTTTTTTTAGTAAGGCAGTCAAGGAGTGAAAATATACTTAATTCATATGAAACTATTCACAAAGCCTATGGAAGTGTGTGTGTGTGTGTGTGTGTGTGTGTGTGTGTGTGTGTGTAAGTGTGTGTTGTTTGGTGGTTCATTTCCTATGTTTTGTAATTACTAATTGACCATAGAATAAAACAGTTCCTGGCAAGATGGTAGACTGCACAGACGAGTGCATTCAGTGCCTCGTACCTGTAAGGGCAAGGCAAGAAGGTCTGCAGTGCGACATGTGTGGGAGGTGACAACACAGGAAATGCAATACTGGCATATCTCGTGCTGATTACTGGACAGCTGTGAAATCCGGTATTTCCATTGACTGGAATTGTAATACTTGCACCTTCACTGACGAACCAACCTCCCATCCAGTGGACGACCCAGCCACCCCTGCCATGGAACACGAACCATACATCCCTGCAGTTGAACAAGAGTCTTCAGTTGATGACCCACCTGATTTGCCAATGAACTGCAGCCAGAAAGTGAAGTTACATTCCAGCTCTTTGAAAAGGGCACACAGCGTGGTAGAGATAAGCTCGTTGACAGTCACGGGTACACTTACAACAAAAAAATGCAGCGATCGAATGTAACTTACTGGCAGTGTACTAATCGCCCTAAAAGTAGCCCATGCAAGGCACTAGTAACGCAGAGAAGTGGAAAATATGTAAAGAACAACGTGTTGCACAACCATTCACCACCAACTGGCTCTGATATCGTCACTAAAGTAACATTACAAGTAAAGAAACTGGCAGCACAAGATCTGTTTAAACCAGCGACTGGTATAGTGGATGATGTGTTGCTAAAAGAGATAGGAAATGCACCATGCCCTAGTCTGCCTAAGCCAGAGCATTTGGCAAGAACAGCAAACAAAGACAAATTTTAAGACCGACAGAGCCCAAAAACCTGAATTTTGAGCTAGAAGTAATGTGGAAAGTCTTGCCTGAGGTTTTGCCTAATGCCAAGGTCAAGGGATGCGTATACCATTGGACGCAAGCTGTATGGAGAAAGGTTAGTCAATTTAGCTAATTGCCTACAGATTTCTTATATATAGTACCTGTCGAATAGTAGTTTTAAAACAAATTGGATCACCATAATATGACCAGATTTTTTTTTTCTTTTGTACAATACAATGACTAATTTCTTTGTTTTGAAATACTTATGTAGGTTCAAGAGGTTGGTCTCCAGCATGCACACACACATGATGACGGGACGTACAAACACTTACGGAAAGTGATGGTCCTTCCATTTCTGCCTGAGGCAGATATAGGTCCCATGTTTGAATGGCTCTCACGTCAAGCTACCACAGCCCAGTTACAGACTATAATGCAGTACATTTCAAGAACATGGATCCACAACTCCTTATGGCCAACTTCTAGCTGGAGTATTTTCAATCAGTCTATCCGCACCAATAATGACATTGAAGGCTGGCACAATCGACTAAACAAACGTGCTGCAGGTAGATGTAACCTCCAGTTTCACCTCCTCGCAAGCCTTCTCCACAAAGAGGCTAAATTGACATCTATCTACATAAGGCTAGTATCCGAAAAAAAAAGCTACGAAGGATACAATGGAAAAAATATAGAAACTTACAGGGTCAAATATTTACTCTTTGGGAGGAACACGTGAGGGGGTGAGCGATCGGCATATCAGTTGCTGAAAGCGTGTGCTCACCTGAATGGCCCAGTGCGCAGCTGAATCTATATTTTAATAAAAGTTTCTAATTCTTTGTCACTATTTGAATATTATATGTATGTAACTGTCTTTTAATCAAAGTTTGTTTTTTATTCTTTGTAACTACTTTTTGGTCATTACTTTCTGAATATTACATTTATTTAACTGTCTTTTGATAAAAGTTTATTTTTAATTCTTTGTAACTGATTTCTGAATCAGTTACAAAAGTTTCTTTTTAATTCTTTGTCACCACTTTCTTAATCTTACATGTATGTAGATTTTTTTTAATAATTATTTCTTTTTTTAAATATATGTGGGCGAATTGACTCTTATATGTGGGCGAATTGACCTGTGGGCGAATTGACTGACTTGTGGGCGAATTGACATGTGGGCGAATTGACTGACTTGTGGGCGAATTGACATGTGGGCGAAATGACCGTAGTTCTCCTCTCTCTCTCTCTCTCTCTCTCTCTCTCTCTCTCTCTCTCTCTCTCTCTCTCTCTCTCTCTCTCTCTCTCTCTCTCTCTCTCTCTCTCTCTCTCTCTCTCTCTCTCTGTGCTACCCTTTAATACCCCATATCAAAGGGACCAATAAAGTTTCTCCAGAGAGTTATGTTATGTTTGAGAACGTTGACACAGACACAGACAACTGAGCACCTTGTGTTGGTGGTGGAATAGCGAGCTTCCCTTAAATTTCAATTGTATATAGTAGCTTGATTAGGCAAGGTGCAAGCACGGAGGCACAGTTTCGGAGAACAATAGGAGGGAACCCATCAGGTCAATAGCCTTCCGAGGATTTAGGCCACCGAGGGCATGGAAAACATCATTGCGAAGAATTTTAATAGGTAGCATGAAGTAGTCAGAGGGTGGAGGAGAGGGAGGGAAAAGCCCTGGAATCGTCCAAGGTAGAGTTTTTTAGCAAAGGTTTCAGCGAAGAGTTCAACTTTGGAGATAGATGTGATAGCAGTGGTGCCATCTGGTTGAAATAAAGGAGGGAAAGAAGAAGAAGCAAAGTTATAGGAGATTTTTTTGGCCAGATGCCATAAGTAACGAGGGGAGTTAGGTCTTGAAAGGTTTTGACACTTTCTGTTAATGAAGGAGTTTTTGGCTAGTTGGAGAACAGACTTGGCATGGTTCCGGACAGAAATATAAAGTGCATGAGATTCTGGTGATGTAAGGCTTAAGTACCTTTTGTAGGCCACCTCTCTATCATGTGTAGCACGAGAACAAGCTGTGTAGAACCAAGGTTTAGATAGGTTATAGGACGAGAAAAAGAGTGAGGAATGTACGCCTCCATGCCAGACACTATCACCTCTGTTATGCGCTCAGCACACAAAGGACGGGTCTCTGGACACGGAAGCAATAGTCATTGCAAGAAAAATCAGCAAAATGCCTCCTCAGGTCCCCCCACCAACAGAGGCAAAACGCCAGAGCCACCTTCGCTTAGAGGGATCCTGAGGAGGGATTGGAGTTTACTTCATTCAATCATTTACAAGTATATTCCTTACAAACTTTTGTCCTGTTTTTTTTATTTTTTTTATTTTTTTTTGCTTACTTATTTCCTGTGCCTATTTTTCTCCATTTGTTGTATACACTGTGTACATGATTATGTGACACATTTAGCATTACTTTAGGGTATGACACTGCTCAAACCACGGTTCTAGGCTGAGAGCAGCAATATTACATTCCACACACATATATCGCGTGTCTTTCCGTGCTTTGGGGCACTGTGTTGATGTGCGACATACGTGACAAGGCTTCTGCTTTTTTTCTCACACGGCGTGGCAGGGATGGTCTTTGGAAATTGACGTCCTGTGAGGCGTGTAGGGTCATCACCATTTGCGGGCCCCACGCCTTCTTACCCCATTTCGTGGCTCAGAGTACTGTTCGAGAAGCTGTCTCACAACCTCTGGTGAAATTATACAGTGTTCTCTTCTTCCCTGTGCTGCCCTGGTACAGGATGTGTGCGTGAGAGTGGCACAGTCAACAAGATGGAAAAAAACAGTTTTTTGTACCATTTCATTGTTTGCGTTGGCATTCCACTGTCGACATCATACTGTCACTTTTATCAAACAACCTCATGTTTAGGTTGTAATGAATCACACCTTGAGGCTTGCAGATGAAGGTATACCCGTGCAGCGCTCAGTGTCTTCACTCCGCTCCATTTTTGCCTCATGAACAGTGGTAAGCAAATGAACTTCTCTCTTGTCTTTCCACTTGAGTGAGAGAATATTATTTGCTTGTTTGTGGATGACTTCTCCTTTCACGAGTTTAGAGGGATATTTAGGCATAAACTTCCTATATGCTTTCACTGTTCCGCAGGCTCCTGTCATATTTTCGTGTAGGAAATGAAAAAGAGAAGGGCTGGTGTACCAGTTGTCAACATATAAAATGTGTCCCTTACCCAAATAAGGCTCAAGCATAGTGCTTACAACACTCCCTGACTTGCCCAGTCCCTGCGTTAGGTTTATGTCTGTTCCAGCTCCTAAGTACAGAATCATGTCTAATATGAAGCCAGTTTCACAATCACAGAGAACATATAATTTCAAGCCAAATCTATGACGCTTCGTTCAGATGTACTGGCGAAAATACAAATGACCCCGCCAGAGTACCTGACTTTCATCAATAACCAACTTCTGAAATGGCCTGAATGTTGATTTGAAGCGGTTGCAAATATATCTTTCTCATTCTATCATCGTCAGTGGGTTTTGTGTTGCCATGGAAATGTAGGGACTGCAGGAAGGCAGTGAATCTGTTTACTGACATCACTTTACTGAAAACTGGCACGTGATGAAGTGGATCAGTCGACCAGTAAAGCTTATACTTTTCTTTAAGATTCAGCCCCATCAGCATAATAAGTGCCAGGAAAGAGTTCATTTCCCTTACAGTTGTTGGATGCCAGTCTAGGAAGCGAGAGTTTGGTAAAAGTACTCTGCAAGCAATCGTAAAACCGTAGAATTTGTTTGTTTCTTCAACTATGGTTTTCATTATTTCCTCTGTAAAAAACAGGCGAAAAATGTCGCTCTCACTGCTGTTTTCGTTGATTGAGGGGTCACAAATACCACGACCATCTCTATCAAACGGAAGTATTGAGGGAAGAAAGGTACTCCCATCTACCCATTTCCACTCCATGTCAGCAGCGGTGAGGTGGGGGGGGGTTACTATGTGCAGTGTGTTGTGTTGACTTTGACATGTGCCTGGTGGGTTAGATGGTCCTGCACTACCATGCTGGTACCCATTCGATATAGTATCTGTACATTCTGTGGCTTTCCGTTTTGGAGATTGTGGCTGTATCTGTGCACTGCTGGATGAGGTTGTTGTGAGTGAGCCACATCATCTACTTCACAGTCATCCTCCTCTGTGCCTGACTCACCAGAGTAATCAGGATCATTAGTATCGTCTGATGAATCACTGTCCCCTATCTCTGTCACCCCCTTCATCATCAAGAAGGGCTGAAATATCAGCCTCAGACAATACCTTGGGTATCTTTTTTATGAAACGGCATTGTCAGGGCCTGCAGTGAACAGGTCTTGACAGCAGCAGGCACGCGCTGAATGAGAGCGGGACAAAGGTGGCCGCTCCCCCGGCCAGTGTTACCACCACCGCTCAACAAGAAAAACGCGCCAAAAATTTTATAACTTTTTTTATTACACACCAATGTTATAGTTTTGAAATCATTTAAATTCCATTGATTTTGTAAATATGCTGATGGATGTGAAGACAAAGTAACAAAATACATTGAAAATGTTCATTATAAATAGAGAAGCACACGGCTCATTGGATATCCCGCCAAAACTCTATGTATATGTGACAAATAATAACTTCCTCAGTTGCCAAATTATTCTTTATTACGACTAAGATAAGGACATCTACACAAAAACAAAATAAAAGGACGCACACCTGTGCAAAACGGCAAACGTACAAGTACGTCCTAAACATTTCCCTAAGAGACACGTACTTGTACTACTTGTACGTAGTGAACAGTGCACGGGTTAAAATATCACAAGTTCCATGTTGTATTACCTACTTTCAACTTATAAAAGCCCAGCTTCACTCTGTTGTTAATTCATTTATGTCTGCTGTCCCTGCCTTTGATACTTACCTTCTGCCTCACCACAACCTGCTCGCCTTCATGCTGTCATTATTTCAACTATCAGTTTATATTGCCGGGAGTATTTCTATATGGTGTATCCCTCCCTGTACACTGGCGCGTTTCCAAGCGTAATAAATTAATCATACAACAAAAACAACTCTCTCTCTCTCTCTCTCTCTCTCTCTCTCTCTCTCTCTCTCTCTCTCTCTCTCTCTCTCTCTCTCTCTCTCATGACGCTAATCACCCAACATCTTGTCCTCCTCTTGCTTCCCCTCTTCTTCCTCTTCCTCCTCCTCCTTCTCCTCCTCCTCCTCTTCCTTTTCTTCTCTTTTCCTTTCCTTATTTGGTAACCAAGATTGCGCTGTAAAAATTTTACATAAGACTAAAGGACAACAATGGCGAGCAATGATGATGATGATGATGATGATGATGATGATTATGATGATGACGATGATGATGACAGTGGTGGCGGTGGTGATAATCTTGGTGGTGGGTTTGGGAACAATAAAAAATAAGGGTGATAAGAATGATGGTGATGACAATGATGACAATAGTGGTGAGAGGTGGTGATAATGATGGTGATGGTATTAATGATGATAATGGCTGCGATGATGAAGGCCATTTCTCAGTGTAGTCATTAGGGTCATCATTGCCAGAAGGACGAGAAAGAATGGTGATGACCTCGTGAAGATGGTGATGAGAATGATGGTGATAATAATGATGATAATGGTGGTGATGATGATGAAGATGAGAATGATGATGATGATGATGATGGGAAGGAGGAGGAGGAGGAGGAAGAGGAGGAGGAGGAGGAGGGTGATAATAATGATGAGAGTGATGTGCATAATGAATACAATGAAGATGATGAGAAATGTTAATTGTATAATGATAACAAGCCCTGTATTGTTGTGTTACGCGTGTCTGTACATTTCCTTCACTGACACATACAAAAATGTAATGAGTCATTTGCTAAGTGTTTCCTGTAAGGCTTGGATCACTTAGTGCCGCGCGGCGCCACCCCAGTACGTAGCGAGCCGAGGAACAAGAAAGGAGGGGAGGTCCACCCAGGCTAGCTGTTCCCGCATCACACAACTTACACGTTAATTTCTCGCAGAGTAAAGCAAAACACAACAGATGTCTATAGAGACCCTATACAGTATCCAGAAACATATCTGCCCGCATCCGAATACTTTCAAGAGGCTGTAGTAGAAATTACACGGGTTTTAAGGATGTTTCTTCGGTCCTCGTGACAGACTGGTAAGGTTTCTACACCATCAAAGGGAAAAGCAGTCTTGAAAACCCGTGTAATCATCATTGTGGCCTTTGAAAACAGTCTGGTGTGAGAGCAAAGCTTTTCAGAATACAGGCACATAACCTGTCCTCATGAAAAACAAGTGCATTTATGATACCTGAGACTGCCTTACTACATTCCCCCAATGACTCTAATATATCTTCTTTTTTTCGTAGCATTATCCTGTCTCTCATTGGTGAAAACATCCTCACTACATGTACTACGTTATTTTATTAGTCTCAAGTGGCTATTTAAAGTCTATAATTATAAGCCTCAATAAATACGAAAGCTGTAGTGATGGCCTGCTTCCCGTCAGCCAATCAGAGCGTTCTATTTTTCCGTTTTCTTTCTTACTCTTCGTAAAACTGATGTATCTTTCATTTGTTCTTACTTCTTGCCTCACGGTGTATTGGTGTCTTCTACTGCTAATATAACCATGATTCTATTTTTTTTTTTTCTTTTTTATCATTACAAGCCGTATTATGAGTGCGGCTCTGTTCTGAGTGACAATTACCTCAGCACAGCCTCGACCAATCAGCACCAAGTATTGAAGTCACGTGATACTCTCTCCTCGCCCGGCTCGCCGTCTCCTCAGCCATTCGCCCTGCGCCCGCTGACGTGATGTGACAGGTCTCCGGTTGTGTTGCAGCGGTGTGAGGTGGTGTTGCATCTTTTCTCAGCGGGCGTGTTCTGGTGGATTGCGGTGTGAAGGGAGAGGTGGATGTGAGTATGGCCTGGTGGTAGATAGGGAGGAGTGGATAGTGGAAGAGACATGTGGAGAGTAGGATGGTGGAAGGGGGAGGTGGAGGTGGCTATGGCAGACGTGACTGGGTCAAGGTGGTGGTTGTGGTGGTGTTTGGTATGTGTGTGGTTGTAGAGGATGGAAGTGGTTGCCTAACTAGGGTGATGGTGGTGGTAGTTGCGGTGGGGGGTGGAATGTTGATGGAAGAGTGTTGTTAGTGATGGTGAAAGTGACTGGCTTGTGGTGAAGGTGGTTGTGATTGTTGGGGATGGTGGTGGTTGTGTAATAGTGGTAGGGATATCGGACTTAACGGTGTTGTGGTTGCTGGGTGCGGTTGAGGGCTGGGATGGTGGTGGTGGTGGTGGTGACGGTGATGCTACGGTTGTCAAGGTTTATAGGGAGATGGTCGTGTGTGTGTGTGTGTGTGTGTGTGTGCGCGTGTATACTCCTGTAACTAGCAAACTGGTGTCACTCGTTCACTTGTTTCACCTCCCTGTTTCAGACCTTCCTTCTCTCCCCTCCCCTCCCCTCACATCCCGCTCCCTTCCTCCCCTGCCCGCCACCCTCTCCCCACTCTTCCTCGCCTGCTCTCTCCTGCTCCTCGTGTTCCAGGTGGCTGTTACCTTATCTGATTTAATATATAATGGTTTTTACTTGAGATCGAAGCTCCACGTAATGAAAGGCAGAAATCTGTGCTTTTCATTACTATTATTGCACTATTGATGTAAACTTACAATACAAAATTAATTCTATTGGGAAATGAGTGTATATTTAAACAACTCCATCTATATAATGACCTGTGTGATGTGACATCAGCGAGAGAGAGAGAGAGAGAGAGAGAGAGAGAGAGAGAGAGAGAGAGAGAGAGAGAGAGAGAGAGAGAGTAATAATATTAGTAAATGAGGCTAAATTTTAACGTTATTGACTCTTTGATAATGAAAATTAGATGACTGAGATTGTAGTTAAGTAAGTTGAGAAGTTGAGCAAATAAATACGAGCAGGCTGTCTGTCTGTCTGTCTTTCAATCAATCAAACAGTCAGTCTGTTGATGGGGGACTGGTGGAGAGAGCAATCTGTGTCTGTCTGTCTGTCTGTCATTCGCTCAGTCAGTCAGTCAATCTGTTGATGGGGGACTGGTGGAGAGAGCAATCTGTGTCTGTCTGTCTGTCTGTCTTTCAGTCAGTCAGTCAGTCAATCTGTTGATGGGGGACTGGTGGAGAGAGCAGCCTGTGTCTGTCTGTCTGTCTTTCAGTCAGTCAGTCAATCTGTTGATGGGGGACTGGTGGAGAGAGCAGCCTGTGTCTGTCTGTCTGTCTGTCTTTCAGTCAGTCAATCTGTTGATGGGGGACTGGTGGAGAGAGCAGCCTGTGTCTGTCTGTCTGTCTTTCAGTCAGTCAGTCAGTCAATCTGTTGATGGGGGACTGGTGGAGAGAGCAGCCTGTGTCTGTCTGTCTGTCTTTCAGTCAGTCAGTCAGTCAATCTGTTGATGGGGGACTGGTGGAGAGAGCAGCCTGTGTCTGTCTGTCTGTCTTTCAGTCAGTCAATCTGTTGATGGGGGACTGGTGGAGAGAGCAATCTGTGTCTGTCTGTCTGTCTTTCAGTCAGTCAATCTGTTGATGGGGGACTGGTGAGAGAGAGCAATCTGTGTCTGTCTGTCTGTCTTTCAGTCAGTCAATCTGTTGATGGGGGACTGGTGGAGAGAGCAGCCTGTGTCTGTCTGTCTGTCTTTCAGTCAGTCAATCTGTTGATGGGGGACTGGTGGAGAGAGCAGCCTGTGTGTCTGTCTGTCTGTCTTTCAGTCAGTCAATCTGTTGATGGGGGACTGGTGGAGAGAGCAATCTGTGTCTGTCTGCCGACGTGATTCCTGCCTCCATTGTTTCATTACATATGAAAACTACAAGAACGGGAAGTATTGGTTTTATTCATTAATTGACTGATGTGTGGTGGTGGAGGTGGTGGTGGCATTAGTAGTATTTAGGTGTTCAACTTAATAGGGAATGAAGGTAATGCGTATGCGCTGGTGGCTTGAAAGTAACAAGTGGTGATGAAAGGTGGTGGTTTGAGATGGTGGCAGGGCCTGTTACCACCTTCACTGTCCCAAGTCAAGGAGGGAGGCACTTCATTATTGTTACACCTGCTATTTTACTCACCTACTTTTTTCTCTCTCTCTCTCTCTCTCTCTCTCTCTCTCTCTCTCTCTCTCTCTCTCTCTCTCTCTCTCTCTCTCTCTCTCTCTCTCTCTCTCTCTCTCTCTCTCTCTTTATATTTGCCTGTTGTTCTTTTTCTTCCTCTTCCCAAATTCAGTCAAACTGTATTTTTGTTGCCATTTTGAGTGTTAACACAACCCAACCTAACCTAATCTTTCTTTGTATTATTTATTTACTTTTTCTTTTTTTTTTTTGTATTTCTAAGTGTCTCTTAGCCTTTTAAGTGGTAACCTACTTTAATGTAACCTCTCATCACTATTGCAGAGGAGATAATTGGTGGGCTGTGTGTGGTGAGTGCCACATTGTCTGTGAGGGACCCCCAGAGCCACACAGCACCAGCTGCAACAGCTACAGCAGCAGCAGCAGCAGCAGCAGCAGGAGGAAATGGCATCCACCTTCTACCTCACCCAGTGTCACTGGGGCCTCCTCCTCCTCCAGCAGCTGGCCAGGGTGCAGGGACAGGATGAGCAAGGTGAGGAGTGGTGGTGGTGGTAGAATTGATAGCAATGTTCAGTATGGTAGTAAAAGTGCTAGTAGAGCTCCTGGATTATATATTTTTAGTAGTAGTAGTAGTAGTAGTTCCAGCATTTGTTGAAATATACTGGTAATTATACACTAATAATAATAATAATAATAATAATAATAGTAATAATAATAATAATAATAATAATAATAATACATCTATCCAGGCCATTATTGTTGTGTAGAGTTGAGGTGCAAACAAACACCTGTAAGTGTGGACTGCCTTTATTCATCAGTCACACATACAAAACACAACAACAACTAACACATAAACAACAACAACACAATCAACACATCATTTAATAACAAACAGACAACACTAACAAAACAAACTGTTAATATTCCTTGTAAATCGTGAAAGAAAACAAAAAAGGAAAACCAAGATGATGATGATAATGGTGGTCTTTCCCCAGCAGGTGGTGACAGAGAGGGTGGCCAGCTTGTCCCTCCCTCCTGCCACCCAGCCACAGCACTGGCAGTTGCTGCAGTGAGACTGCCCAGGCACAAGTTTGTGCACGTGTCCAGGACGTGAAGGTGATGGGAACGTGTCCTGTAGGAGGGAGCAGAGCTGTAACAGTACCCGAGTCTGCTGCTGTGCTGGGAGGAGGAGAAAAACATCAGCAGTAGTTAGTAGTGGCAGTAGTAGTATTCAGCAGTGGTGGGGCTCTGCTGCTGCTGCTGCTGCTGCTGTCAGTGGTGCAGCTGTTCACTCCTCCACAGCTGCTGCCTTCCCTCAACATACTGTGTCTTCCCTCACCTACAATGAACAACTATGAACAATACCTCTCGTGCAATCAGGCAGTGCTCAGCTGTACTCACTCACCGATAGACTGACCACTAAGAATTACCTGTGGGCCACATGACAAGGCCCACGCCAGCCAGGCTTGGTTGCCAGTCAACAACAACAACAACAACAACAACAACAACAACATCTCGTGCAATGAAGAACACTGAATAACAACAACACCTCTCCCCTGCATCATCAACAATCAACAACATCTGCTTTGTTTCACTGATGCTGGCCTCTCTCTCTCTCTCTCTCTCTCTCTCTCTCTCTCTCTCTCTCTCTCTCTCTCTCTCTCTCTCTCTCTCTCTCTCTCTCTCTCTCTCACCTCACCTCACCTCAGGGCACAGCGCCACAGTATGTCCCCCCACAGTATGTTTACAAACCCACAGTGACTCCCCACAGCCCCTCACCAATAAGTGAGCCCCTCACACACACACACACACACACACACACACACACACACACAAACGCTGCATCTTGTACAATGGCCACAATAAAGAATGGACACACAAAATGGACAAACTTAATTTTGTTCCGACCTGCGTGAATGTAGTGAGGCTCAACATGTACAAGTGAACAGTGAGGAGTGTATTAGATTCAAGACTCAAAGATATTATACACAAAGTACAGGACACAGGTTGATGATGAGTATGGTGAGTCAAGCATTCATCTGTGGCTGGTCTGCCTCTTGAAGCACAGCACTGACCTCTTGCCCCACTTGTTTCAGCAGCCCCTCACTGATCTGTGTGGCAACAGCAGTACTAGTGCTGTGTGTTTGTGTGTGTGTGTGTTTAGTTCAAGTCAAGTGGGTTTTCAAGGGTGTTTTTACAGTTGTAGTGACAGATTAACAACATTTCTGCATTACTGACAGGGGAAACATTCTTTTAAATGGCTGGAGTTGAAGTGATGTGGGTTTTCAAGGGTGTTTTTACGGTTACAGTGACAGATCAACATTTCTGCATTACTCACAGGAGAAACACTCTTAAAAGGCTGTAGCTGAAATAATGCAGGTTTTCAAGGGTGTTTTTACAGTTGCAGTGACAGATTAACAACATTTCTGCATTACTGACAGGAGAAACATTGTTTTAAAAGGCTCTAGTTAAAGTGACGTGGGTTTTCAAGAGTGTTTTTACAGTTGCAGTGATATATTAACATTTTTGCATTACTGACAGGAGAAACACTTTTAAAAGGCTGTAGTTGAAGTGATGCAGGTTTTCAAGGGTGTTTTTACAGTTGCAGTGACAGATTAACAACATTTCTGCAGTACTGACAGGAGAAACATTCTTTTAAAAGGCTTTAGTTGAAGTGACGCGGGTTTTCAAGGGTGTTTTTACAGTTGCAGTGACAGATTAACAACATTTCTGCAGTGCTGACAGGAAAAACATTCTTTTATAAGGCTTTAGTTGAAGTGACACGGATTTTCAAGGGTGTTTTTACAGTTGCAGTGACAGATTAACAACATTTCTGCATTAGTGACAGGAAACACTTGAGAACCCGTCTAAGCGTCCCTGTGGCCTTGGAAACATGCAATATTCTAACACAGGGGGAGGGGGAGCCAGATTAAAAAAAAAAATTTGAGAACTCAACTTGTTAAACAATGCAAGATTACAAACTTGATTCAATCCTGCAGAAACACAATTATGCAGCAAGAATTGGGTGTGAATACCTGACACCCTGGTGCACACACACACACACACACACACACACACACACACACACACACACACACAGCTGGGCCAGTCCTCTGCAGCAGAGTTGGGCAATGTCTGACATCACTTTGGCTGTCCTTGGCGCTGATCCAGTCCAGCAGTGACACTTAACTCACTGTCAGACAGAGAGAGAGAGAGAGAGAGAGAGGAGAGAGAGAGAGAGAGAATATCAACAATTTTTATTTACAACAGCAACAACAACAAAAACAACAACTTACTTTCTCTTTTTTCTCCTTCTCCTCCTGCCCTCTTCTCCTTCTCATGCTCTTCCTCTTCTTCCTCCTCCTCCTCCTCCTCTTCCTTCTCTTCCTCCTCCTCTTTCTTCTGTGTTGTGCTTGTCCTCCTCGTCTTCTCAGCTACCTCCTCTTCCTCTTCCTCCTGTGTCTTCCCCTAAGAGTTCAGGGAAGACTGGAATCCTTGCCAGTAGCTTCAGGTCCTCATCAAAACTGTAAGTAGTAGTAGTAGTAGTAGTGTAGTAGTAGTGACACACACACACACACACACACTCAACCATTTTTCTATCTCTTTCCTCCTCTCTCCTCTCTTCTCCTCCTCCTCCTCCTCCTCCTCCTCCTCATCATCATCATCTTCCTTCTCCTCCTCTCCCCCATTGGTGAGTTGCCAGGAAGAGTAAAGAGTCACACACAACTGTAGGAGAGACTTTGAAAATAATAAAAAAATATGCAAGACATTCTCTCCACCTCCCTCTCTTCTTTCCTCCATATCTCCCTCCACAAGTTATCTCCAGGCTTCTCCTCCCTCACAGACCTTCCTCCATGCTCCCTCCACCTTTTCTCCAATCCTGACTATCCTGCAACACTTGCTTCATGATTAAAATAGTGCTTTTGTTAGATAGTCTGACATGACAACCACACATTTTTCCCTCCACCAACCTCTCTTCTCTCCTCCATATCTCCCACAAGTTACCTGCAGGCTTCTCCTCCCTTGCAGACCTTCCTCCATGTTCCCTCCACCTCTCCTCCAACCTTGACACACACACACACACACACACACACACACACACACACACACACACACTTACAAGTGAAGCAGGGCGACCTTCTCCTCCCGGCCACTGAGATTACAAAGTTTTGCTGGAATGCATCATGTCTTGCTCTGAAGGCTGCCACAACGTCTTCCAAGTTGCCCAACACTACTGCCCAGCCTGCAGTAGTAGTAGTAGTAGTAGTAGTAGTAGTAGTAGTAGTAGTTGTAGTTGTAGTAGTAGTAATAGTAGTAGTAGTAATGGACAGAGGAAAGAAAGAGGAAGAGAAGGAGAGAGACAAATTCATGACAATTATCTCTTCTTCCTCTTGGTTCCCTCTTCTCTTCTTCATCTTTTTCTCTTTCTTCCTCTCTACCTTTCCTCTTCTTCTTCCGCTTTCCTCCTGTGACTTTCAGAACCCCCTGTGACCTTCATTTTGACACATTAACAACATTCACATTTGAAAAACCTAACTTAACCTAACCTAACCTGACCTAACCCGACCTGACCTTGTTGCTGCAGATGCTGGTTGTGAACAAGCTGGCGGCACGTTCTGGTGACCTCACTGGGTGTGCTTGTAAAACTGCTGTGCTAACTGTGTCCGCGCCACCACACTGTTGTAGGTGGCTGGCATGTTGAGGCACCCCTCCACCTGTGCCTGCAACAGTAGTAGTAGTAGTAGTAGTAGTAGTAGTAGTAGTAGTAGTAGTAGTAGTAGTAGTAGTAGTAGTAGTAGTAGTAGTAGTAGTTCAATAAAATAAAGCTGAATAAACAAACAAACAAACAAACAAACAAACACACACACACACACACACACACACACACACACACACACACACACACACACACACACACACACACACACACACACACACACACACACACACACACACACACAATAAAATAACAGAATATCAAGGAGAAAAAGTTGTATTTGGCAGTGGTCAGAGGTGAGGTCAGCCAGGAAGGTGAGAGGTCAGTGTGGAGGGCTGCAGCCTGGGGTGGTACAGCCAGCACAGGGAGAGTGACCACAAGGATGAAGGGATGAGTGCTGCTGCTGCTGCTGCTGCTGCTGCTGCTGCTGCCCACCACAACACACTGAGCCTGCCCTGCTGAAACTCTTAGGGTGGGGGAGGGGTTGGAGGTGAAGAAGGCCCTGACACAAGTCTTCCAATGGCACAGGGGTCACGGCGAGGGGGACGCAGCCAGTGCACTGGGGACTGGTGGGCAGAACGACAGGTGGCAGACTGGGGCTTCAAAAATTGAGGCTGAGGAAAGAGACAGGAAGGAAGTGTGTGTGTGTGGAAGAGAGTGGTGGGTGAATGGAGCAGCGTCAGCAAGGAGGCTGTCAGTGGTGGTGAGTGGGGAGTCATCAGGGAGCTGTGGAGGAAGGCTGCCAGGTGCACGGACAGGGCCGGCAGGCAGAGACAGGCAGGTGTGTCTTGTGCAGGGCCTGCCACGTGTAGGCCTGCCGGCTTGCTGCACCTGCCACGTGTAGGCCTGCTGGCTTGCTGCACCTGCCACGTGTAGGCCTGCCGGCTTGCTGCACCTGCCTGCCTCGCCACTGCAAGAGTCAGCCACCATTCTCAACCCTTCACCACCACCACCACCACCTACCCTGAGGTCGCCGTCCCCGCCAGGCTGCACAGAGGGGTTGGGGGCTGCTCCCTCAATGGCCACCTTGGAGAACAGAAAGATGGGGGACGTGTCTGTGTCGGCCGAGTAATGACACACCCGCTTGCAGGAGTCCAGTGTTTCACCCCCAGAGGCCAGCAGCACCTGTTGACAGTAGTAGTAGTAGTAGTAGTAACACACACACACACACACACACACACACACACACACACACACACACACACACACACACACACACACACACACACACAGATAGATAGATAGATAGATAAGTTTATTGACCACAGCGTACATAAAGATATACAAGGATTATTATTATTATTTTATATGATCACAATTTTCATTAACATTATATACTAAAAATAAAATACTACTGTAGTCCATACGACTGATAAATACTGGGTTAAAGTTAAAAATATTGTAACAAAACCAGACAGTAAAATTGTAACACATAAACACATAAACTGCACTACTGATGCAAATAAAATTGCATAATATATTACACAAAGGTAAAGATTCCATAACTCATTTTCTTTAAAAAAGCTTAAACGAATAAAAACACAAAGACCAAGTAGAAAAAACTATAAAAAGTGGTATAACATAGAAACGCATAATTTCTTTGTACCAAAACTATGCACTATAAAGCTCTCCAAAAAGGACCGATTTAAATACTAAGAAAAAATTTTTACAACCAGCCATATAAAATATAAAACTATGACATGCACACACACACACACACACACACACACACACTAACCACTGTCACCTCGCAAACAACCAATAGGCACACAGCAACACTACAAATACAACAAATAATATCAAACACTAACACAACTCACAAAACATTAACAATAAACAACAAAAATAAAACAAAAATCAATACAAAAACACAAACAAGCAAATATCAAGCATGAAAAGTACAAGACTGCCAGAGTGACTCGCGTGTGACAATGAGCCAGGCAGAGCTGACAAGCTGAAGAGGTGAGACATCCCAGACACTGCCACACACACACACACACACACACACACACACACACACACACACTCACACACACACTGCGCAGCCTGAATTGGCCCACACAGTCAGTCAGTCAGTCAGTCAGTCAGTCAGTCAGTCAGTCCATCAGTCAGTCAGTCAGTCAGTCAGTCAGTCAGCAGTCAGTCAGTCAGTCAGTCAGTCAGTCCATCAGTCAGTCAGTCCATCAGTCAGTCAGTCAGTCAGTCAGTCAGTCAGTCAGTCCATCAATCAGTCAGTCAGTCAGTCTCCTGGTGCAGGCTGCCTCTCCCTCGCCGGGTCCAGCCAGCATGCCTTGCCTCACCAGCCGAGGGACACACAGCCTTGTCACTGGTGAGTTTGTTGTGCACCACAGTCAGGCAGGGTGTGTCTGCTGGTGCACCCTCACTCTGCCAGCCCCTCTGCCATCCCTCTCACTGCCCAGGAGTCTCTCCCGCACCAAGCCACGTGACGGCCGCCACCCAGTGCTGCCCGTGCCAGGACCCACAGGACCGTCACTCGTGCCCCTCCTGTCCGTCCACACCTCACAGAAAAGCTTGTCTTGTTTGGCCTCAGCAAGGCACACACACACACACACACACACACACAAACACACACACACACACACACACACACAACAGGATATACAGTACACACCAGTTTGGAAGAACCTTAAGCTAACCAAACTTAACCTAAGCTACTAAGGTAAGCTATCTGGCAATACTGACCTGCTTGTCTGGGGGCACCTTGACAACATTGTGTATTGCACCCTTCACCACCTCAACACTGCACAAAATGAATAAACCAAATATTATTATTATTATTATTATTATTATTATTATTACTACTACTGCTACTACTACCACAGATATAATGGCACTTGTGTGTGCTTTGATGTGTTTTATATTGCACTTTTATCAACAGTAAACAAACTCTCTCTCTCTCTCTCTCTCTCCCTCTCTCTCTCTCTCTCTCTCTCTGCCTACCTCTCTAGTGCCAGGTTCATGTCAAAGGTCATCATGGTGCCAGTGTCAACGAGGAAAACATAAATAGTTTTGGCTCAGTTGAGGTCAGGTCGAGTCAGGTCAGCCAGCCAGCCGTCCAATCACAATCCACGAAGCTCTGGGCCAATGGGAGGGCTGATGGTGATCCCCTGTCGATCAATAGGGTGGCTCGGTTTTTGCTTGCCTGAGAAGAGAGAGAGAGAGAGAGAGAGAGAGAGAGAGAGAGAGAGAGAGAGAGAGAGAGAGAGAGAGAGAGAGGAGAGAGAGGAGAGAGAGAGAGAGAGAGAGAGAGAGAGAGAGAGAGAGAGAGAGAGAGAGAGAGAGAGAGAGAGAGAGAGAGAGAGAGGTTAAGTTAGATTAGTTTAAGTTAGGTTAAGTTAGGTTAGGTTGCTTTAGATTTCGTTGTGTTAGGTTTGTTTAGGTGAGGTGAGGTTAGGTTAGGGGAGGGTCAGCTGCGTGCCACTCACCAAACCGCTCACGCTGATCACACTCATTTTCTTCACCTACAAATACAAGTTGTTGCAAACTCCAGTTCTGCACTGCACATTGTTTGTTTGTTTGTTTGTTTGTTTGTCTGTGTTTGTGTTACCATGTCTTAGTTGTTCACACCATAAAAAGGGTGAGTGTTCAGTGGTGGAGTGTGAACACCTTGCCTCAGAGGAAAGGGTCAATGCATGGTGGTGTGTTGGTGTTGCACATGTTCCTGTCCCTTGCTATTGTTCAAAAGTCAACAAAAGGTGCACTCAGTAATTGCAAAGGAGAAAATTACTTTAAATCTACAGCTGTGTTTACTGACCAGCGCACCACTGGTGTGCCAAGCCCCACACACCAGTGTGCTCACTGCTGCACCCGTCCACCTGTCCACGGTGCACAACAACCTCACGGCTTTAACACAACACAACACAACACAACACAAGCTAAAACTAACCTAACATAACCAAACAAAACCAAACCATAACCTAACCAAACCTAACTTGACCTAATCCAACATAACTTTACCAAACCAAACTTTTAACCTAACCTAACCAAACCATAACCTAACCTAACCTAACCTAACCTAACTTAACCTAACCAAACCAT
>NC_087173.1:14025754-14028254 GCF_035594125.1 Scylla paramamosain
CAGCCAGAGCGAGCTAGAACTTCACACACACACACACACACACACACACACACACACACACACACACTCTCTCTCTCTCTCTCTCTCTCTCTCTTACTTTTCAAATAGTCGTTGGCTTCATCCTTGAGCTCCTCCGCCGTCATTTTCGCTCTAATTAGAGAGAGAGAGGGGGAGAGGAACCACAGATAAGTGAACTAGCTCAAACATGGCCTCTCTTTTTCTCTCTCTCTCGATCTTGATCTTGATGGTGCAGGTGGCACAGGATTACTCCTGAGCCAGGCCTTTGGATCGGCAACTCCTGTAGAAAGGGGAAAAAAAGAGAAACGAACAGCATCCTCTATCCTAATTGTTCATACACCTGGCACGCCACATTCTCTCCAGAAACTCTTTCACCGCCTCAATTATCCTTTCATTCGCCTCTCTACACAGTCCCAGCAACAACACCATTCATTCCTTTCCTGTCTTCTCCACTCTTTCATTCCTATCATGCCCTAACTCAGTCAGTATCACTTGCATCATCTCATTCCTGTCTCTGGCATACTTCACACACTCCAGCACCACATGTTCCACCGTCTCATCCTCTCCCATGTCACACATCTGGCACACTTTGCTGCGGGACTCAGACCACCTGTAACTCCTTGCATTCACATCCATACACTGTGCCCTCGCTCGGAAGAGAAGATCACCGCCCAGGCTTCCATCATACCACCTTTCATACCTCGGGGCCTCTTTCTCCTTGTACCATTCCAAGGTCTTCTTTCTTTCTATCTCATTCTTCCATTCATTCAGTCCCACACATTTCACTTCCCTGCCACCCAGTCTCTTCCATGTGTCTGCCTCCTGACCATACGTCCAACTCCTCTCAAGGGTGGGCTGTAGCTGACTGTGGGAACGAGAGCTAGATGCTCTCCTATTCTGCTACTGTGGGGAGGATACAAGAGAGAGAGTTGGATGGCAAGGAAAGACTGACCAAACAAACAAGAAGAGGAGGAGGAGAAGGAGATACGGGAAAAGAGCCCAAGGAAGGAGAGAGAGAGAGAGAGAGAGAGAGAGAGAGAGAGAGAGAGAGAGAGAGAGAGAGAGAGAGAGCCCCCACTCACCAGGCAGAGGAGACAGCAGCGACCTGAGAGGTGCCTTCAAAAGACACACACACACACACAGACACACGGACAGCAGGAGGAGGACCACTGTGACCTGATCTTGATCTTGATCTTGATGGTACAGGTGGCACAGGATCACTCCTGAGCCAGCCCTTTGGATCGGCAACTCCTGTAGAAAGGGGGGAAAAAAAAAGAGAAACGAACAGCATCCTCTATCCTAATTGTTCATACACCTGGCACGCCACATTCTCTCCAGAAACTCTTTCACCGCCTCAATCATCCTTTCATTCGCCTCTCTACACAGTCCCAGCAACAACACCATCCATTCCTTTCCTGTCTTCTCCACTCTTTCATTCCTATCATGCCCTAACTCAGTCAGTATCACTTGCATCATCTCATTCCTGTCTCTGGCATACTGCACACACTCCAGCACCACATGTTCCACCGTCTCATCCTCTCCCATGTCACACATCTGGCACACTTTGCTGTGGGACTCAGACCACCTGTAACTCCTTGCATTCACATCCATACACTGTGCCCTCGCTCGGAAGAGAAGATCACCGCCCAGGCTTCCATCATACCACCTTTCATACCTCGGGGCCTCTTTCTCCTTGTACCATTCCAGGGTCTTCTTTCTTTCCATCTCATTCTTCCATTCATTCAGTCCCACACATTTCACTTCTTTGTCTATCTCATTCTTCCATTTTCTCACATCCCATTCGGCTCCCACTCTTCCTCCTCTTGTTACCACCCATTCACGCTCATTTTGATTCCTCCCAGCCATTCTTATCGCCCACACAACTTGCAATCCATTCCTGTCTGTCATTCTCATGCATCTCTTCCTCCATTTGCTTCCACTTTCATTCCACAGGTACACCTTCCTTGCTATTCTTGCATCATCCATTCTCTCAAGCCTAATCTTGTACCTAAGTGTGGCTTTTGTCAGTCTTTCTCTGAAGGTGCTCCATCCCGTGTCACCTCTCAAGGCTTCAACTGCTGTGCACCTCGGTGCACTCAGTGCCATCCTTGCTACTTTGTTCTGGCCCACTTCTAACTTATCAATTTCACTTTCATTCCATGCAATCACATCCATACCATACATTATACATGGCACAGCCACACTCTTCCACACTTCTCTCAACACATCATACTTACTTGCTCTCATCCTTGCCGCGCTTCCCAATCGACCTACCCACTGGTTTACCATACTTATCTTTTCATTCTTTGCCTTTGCACACCCACTAGGACTCATCCACATCCCTAAGTACTTGTATTCTTGCACCTGTCTCAACTCATTCTCTCCAAGTCTCCATACCACATTACTTTCATCCTCTGATCTATTCACAATCATTACTTTGCTTTTCTCACTGCTAAACCTTACTCCAAAGTCTTTACCATAG
>NC_087173.1:14033254-14053254 GCF_035594125.1 Scylla paramamosain
GAAAAAAGCAGCCGGGATTTGCTGAATTGCCGGAGCAGCCGGGAAGCCGGTTTGTGGGTGTGATGGGCCGCCTTGACGCCATTTTCCCGGGTCAAATAAGAACAATTATCAATATAAAATTGAAAATAGTGGAATGTTGATGGCAAGTGTTTTAGTAATAATCACTGACTGTCTGCCAATATGTACAATAAATGGATTAAATATTTACATTCATTTACAAAAAATGTGGAAAACAGACGAGGAACATCATGTTTGTTTATGTGTTCAGTGAGGCAGCCAGCGCCTCAGCACGTGTGTACCACAGCACCACAGCACCACAGCCTGCCAGGCTATATACACCAGGCACTGAGGCAGCCAGCGCCCCAGCACGTGTGTACCACAGCACCACAGCACCACAGCCTGCCAGGCTATATACACCAGGCACTGAGGCAGCCAGCGCCCCAGCACGTGTGTACCACAGCACCACAGCACCACAGCCTGCCAGGCTATATACACCAGGCACTGAGGCAGCCAGCGCCCCAGCACGTGTGTACCACAGCACCACAGCACCACAGCCTGCCAGGCTATATACACCAGGCAGTGAGGCAGCCAGCGCCCCAGCACGTGTGTACCACAGCACCACAGCACCACAGCCTGCCAGGCTATATACACCAGGCAGTGAGGCAGCCAGCCCCCAGCACGTGTGTACCACAGCACCACAGCACCACAGCCTGCCAGGCTATATACACCAGGCAGTGAGGCAGCCAGCGCCCCAGCACGTGTGTACCACAGCACCACAGCACCACAGCACCACAGCCTGCCAGGCTATATACACCAGGCAGTGAGGCAGCCACCGCCCCAGCACGTGTGTACCACAGCACCACAGCACCACAGCCTGCCAGGCTATATACACCAGGCAGTGAGGCAGCCAGCGCCCCAGCACGTGTGTACCACAGCACCACAGCACCACAGCCTGCCAGGCTATATACACCAGGCACTGAGGCAGCCAGCGCCCCAGCACGTGTGTACCACAGCACCACAGCACCACAGCCTGCCAGGCTATATACACCAGGCACTGAGGCAGCCAGCGCCCCAGCACGTGTGTACCACAGCACCACAGCACCACAGCCTGCCAGGCTATATACACCAGGTACTGAGGCAGCCACCGCCCCAGCACGTGTGTACCACAGCACCACAGCACCACAGCCTGCCAGGCTATATACACCAGGCAGTGAGGCAGCCAGCGCCCCAGCACGTGTGTACCACAGCACCACAGCACCACAGCACCACAGCCTGCCAGGCTATATACACCAGGCACTGAGGCAGCCACCGCCCCAGCACGTGTGTACCACAGCACCACAGCACCACAGCCTGCCAGGCTATATACACCAGGCAGTGAGGCAGCCAGCGCCCCAGCACGTGTGTACCACAGCACCACAGCACCACAGCCTGCCAGGCTATATACACCAGGCACTGAGGCAGCCAGCGCCCCAGCACGTGTGTACCACAGCACCACAGCACCACAGCCTGCCAGGCTATATACACCAGGCAGTGAGGCAGCCAGCGCCCCAGCACGTGTGTACCACAGCACCACAGCACCACAGCCTGCCAGGCTATATACACCAGGCAGTGAGGCAGCCAGCGCCCCAGCACGTGTGTACCACAGCACCACAGCACCACAGCACCACAGCCTGCCAGGCTATATACACCAGGCAGTGAGGCAGCCAGCGCCCCAGCACGTGTGTACCACAGCACCACAGCACCACAGCACCACAGCCTGTCAGGCTATATACACCAGGCACTGAGGCAGCCACCGCCCCAGCACGTGTGTACCACAGCACCACAGCACCACAGCCTGCCAGGCTATATACACCAGGCACTGAGGCAGCCAGCGCCCCAGCACGTGTGTACCACAGCACCACAGCACCACAGCCTGCCAGGCTATATACACCAGGCACTGAGGCAGCCAGCGCCCCAGCACGTGTGTACCACAGCACCACAGCACCACAGCACCACAGCCTGCCAGGCTATATACACCAGGCACTGAGGCAGCCAGCGCCCCAGCACGTGTGTACCACAGCACCACAGCACCACAGCACCACAGCCTGCCAGGCTATATACACCAGGCAGTGAGGCAGCCAGCGCCCCAGCACGTGTGTACCACAGCACCACAGCACCACAGCCTGCCAGGCTATATACACCAGGCACTGAGGCAGCCAGCGCCCCAGCACGTGTGTACCTCAGCACCACAGCACCACAGCACCACAGCCTGCCAGGCTATATACACCAGGCAGTGAGGCAGCCACCGCCCCAGCACGTGTGTACCACAGCACCACAGCACCACAGCCTGCCAGGCTATATACACCAGGCAGTGAGGCAGCCAGCGCCCCAGCACGTGTGTACCACAGCACCACAGCACCACAGCACCACAGCCTGCCAGGCTATATACACCAGGCACTGAGGCAGCCAGCGCCCCAGCACGTGTGTACCACAGCACCACAGCACCACAGCACCACAGCCTGCCAGGCTATATACACCAGGCAGTGAGGCAGCCAGCGCCCCAGCACGTGTGTACCACAGCACCACAGCACCACAGCCTGCCAGGCTATATACACCAGGCACTGAGGCAGCCAGCGCCCCAGCACGTGTGTACCACAGCACCACAGCACCACAGCCTGCCAGGCTATATACACCAGGCACTGAGGCAGCCAGCGCCCCAGCACGTGTGTACCACAGCACCACAGCACCACAGCCTGCCAGGCTATATACACCAGGCAGTGAGGCAGCCAGCGCCCCAGCACGTGTGTACCACAGCACCACAGCACCACAGCACCACAGCCTGCCAGGCTATATACACCAGGCACTGAGGCAGCCAGCGCCCCAGCACGTGTGTACCACAGCACCACAGCACCACAGCCTGCCAGGCTATATACACCAGGCAGTGAGGCAGCCAGCGCCCCAGCACGTGTGTACCACAGCACCACAGCACCACAGCCTGCCAGGCTATATACACCAGGCACTGAGGCAGCCAGCGCCCCAGCACGTGTGTACCACAGCACCACAGCACCACAGCCTGCCAGGCTATATACACCAGGCAGTGAGGCAGCCAGCGCCCCAGCACGTGTGTACCACAGCACCACAGCACCACAGCCTGCCAGGCTATATACACCAGTAATAAGTCCACACTCATTTCTTCCTTTGCTTTCTCTTCAAGCACAGCAAAACTACAGCCATAGCAACCAGCTCGTCGGAGGACGACTCCATCTTGATTGTTTGCGTCGTGATGCAGCGGACCAGCGGGACCAGCGGCTGCTCTCCATCATCACCAGAATCTCATGCACTTTATATTTCTGCCCGGAACCATGCCAAGTCTGTTCTCCAACTAGCCAAAAACTCCTTCATTAACAGAAAATGTCAAAACCTTTCAAGATCTAACTCCCCTCGTGATTTCTGGCATCTAGCCAAAAATATCTCCAATAACTTTGCTTCTTCTTCTTTCCCTCCTCTATTTCAACCAGATGGCACCACTGCTATCACATCTATTTCTAAAGCTGAACTCTTTGCTCAAACCTTTGCTAAAAACTCTACCTTGGACGATTCTGGGCTTGTTCCTCCCTCTCCTCCACCCTCTGACTATTAAATATTTTCATGCCACCTATTAAAATTCTTCGCAATGATGTTTTCCATGCCCTCGCTGGCCTAAACCCTCGGAAGGCTTATGGACCTGATGGGGTCCCTCCTATTGTTCTCCGAAACTGTGCCTCCGTGCTTGCACCTTGCCTCGTCAAACTATTTCAGCTCTGTCTGCCAACATCTACCTTTCCTTCTTGGAAGTTTGCCTACATTCAACCTGTTCCTAAAAAGGGTGACCGTTCTAATCCCTCAAACTACCGTCTTATTGCTTTAATTTCCTGCCTATCTAAAGTTTTTGAATCTATCCTCAACAGGAAGATTCTTAAACATCTATCACTTCACAACCTTCTATCTGATCGCCAGTATGGGTTCCGTCAAGGCCGCTCTACTGGTGATCTTCTGGCTTTCCTTACTGAGTCTTGGTCATCCTCTTTTAGAGATTTTGGTGAAACTTTTGCTGTTGCCTTGGACATATCAAAAGCTTTTGATAGAGTCTGGCACAAAGCTTTAATTTCCAAACTACCCTCCTACGGTTTCTATCCTTCTCTCTGTAACTTCATCTCAAGTTTCCTTTCTGACCGTTCTATTGCTGCTGTGGTAGACGGTCACTGTTCTTCTCCTAAATCTATTAACAGTGGTGTTCCTCAGGGTTCTGTCCTGTCACCCACTCTCTTCTTATTATTCATTAATGATCTTCTAAACCAAACTTCTTGTCCTATCCACTCCTACGCTGATGATACCACCCTGCACTTTTCCACGTCTTTTCATAGACGTCCAATCCTTCAGGAGGTAAACATGTCACGGAGGGAAGCCACAGAACGCCTGACTTCTGATCTTTCTAAAATTTCTGATTGGGGCAGAGCAAACTTGGTATTGTTCAATGCCTCAAAAACTCAATTCCTCCATCTATCAACTCGACACAACCTTCCAGACAACTATCCCCTCTTCTTCAATGACACTCAACTGTCCCCCTCTTCTACACTGAACATCCTCGGTCTGTCCTTTACTTATAATCTGAACTGGAAACTTCACATCTCATCTCTAGCTAAAACAGCTTCTATGAAGTTAGGTGTTCTGGGACGTCTCCGCCAGTTTTTCTCACCCTCCAGCTGCTAACTCTGTACAAGGACCTTATCCGTCCATGTATGTAGTATGCTTCACATGTCTGGGGGGGTTTCACTCATACTGCTCTTCTAGACAGGGTGGAATCAAAAGCTTTTCGTCTCATCAACTCCTCTCCTCTAACTGACTGTCTTCAGCCTCTCTCTCACCGCCGCAATGTTGCATATCTAGCTGTCTTCTACCGCTATTTTCATGCTAACTGCTCTTCTGATCTTGCTAACTGCATGCCTCCCCTCCTTCCGCGGCCTCGCTGCACAAGACTTTCTCCTTTCTCTCACCCCTATTCTGTCCACCTCTCTAACGCAAGAGTTAACCAGTATTCTCAATCATTCATCCCTTTCTCTGGTAAACTCTGGAACTCCCTGCCTGCTTCTGTATTTCCACCTTCCTATGACTTGAATTCCTTCAAGAGGGAGGTTTCAAGACACTTATCAATTTTTGACCACTGCTTTGATCCTTTTATGGGATTGCCATTTCAGTGGGCATTTTTTTTTTTTTTTTAGATTTTTGTTGCCCTTGGCCAGTGTCCTTCTTACATAAAAAAAAAAAAAAATGTGAAGGCTTTCGACTGACCAGCCGGCTGGAAAAACAGCCCCTGCAAACCCACCTTAGCACTCCACCCCACACTGGCAGGGGAGAGAGAGAGAGAGAGAGAGAGAGAGAGAGAGAGAGAGAGAGAGAGAGAGAGAGAGAGAGAGAGAGAGAGAGAGAGAGGCTGCGGAAAGAGAGAGCAACAAGGAGAGAGAAAGAGCCATGAGCCGCGCACCAAGAGCAGCGCTGACAGGCAGCAGTGACACTCGTGACCTGACACACTCACCGTCAGGGTCGGCGCCAGCAGGGCCTGCAGCCTATCCGCGATGGAGGAGGCCTCGGGCCAGGCTGCTGGGAGGCTGGAGTCCCCCGAGGCTGCAGCAGCAGTGCCCGCTGCCTCCAGGGCTGCCTGTGTGGCAGCGGCGGCAGCGGTGGCGGCCTGCAGGGCTGCGCGCGATGCCTCTGCCACCTGAAACACAGCACGGCAGTGAGGCTGTGTGTGTGTGTGTGTGTGTGTGTGTGTGTGTGTGTGTGTGTGTATGGTGGGGGGGGGGCACCGTGCAAACGGAGGGACGTGTGGTGAAGGCCTGGCCTGTGGTAAATAAGTTAGGCAGGAGTGTTGATAATGGTGGTTTGAGGTAAGTGTTTGTAATTAGTTTAATACTGTGTACCACTGTAACTCAACAAGTGACTGATGAAGTGTTGACGCGCTACTTGGAGTTTAATGTTTTAACATTGTTGTGAAGTAACTTTGGGACTACAAACATTGTATATATTGTATATGAATGTTGTATGCACAGCTTGAGGTGTGCTCAGTAAACTCACTCACTCAATCACTCACTGACCGTTGCCAGAAGAGTGACCTGCAAGCACAACAAGTGTGAGGCCACACCCACCCTGGTGACGAAGGTGACGGCGTGGACGTCGGGAAACACTCCCAGGCACTCCCCTGTTCTCTGACTGTCCTCCTCCACCAGAAGGTCTGTGTCCTCAATGACCTCGTAAGCTTCCTGCCGTGTTGCGGCCGTGCGCAGCGACTGTAGCGCGGCGTGCAGCTGCTGCTCCTTCTGCCGCACCTCCTCCTGCCTGCCCTCCACCCGGGACTCCTCGCGGTGCACCGCTTCCCGGGCACTCTTGCTCTGGTCCACCAGCGTCTGCAGCTCGTCTTGCAGCCGCTGCTGGCGACTGCTCCAGCCACCGAGGGTTGTCAGGTACTCGGCCAGCTGGCTCTGCTCCTCCTGGCAGGAGCGGATGGCAGCCAGGACATTCGCTTCCTGCTCCTGCAGCAGGGACTGTGCCCTCTTGCTGAGTCCCGTTGTCGCCTTTGGTGCAGGCCGTGTCACTGGTGGGGCTGTCTGCTTCCCTGGCTCGGCTGGCAGAGAGGCCAGTCCTGCACCCCTCAGCCTCCTCACCAGTCCCTCAACAGCATAGGCGATGGGGAACTGGCCCGCCTCGGGCACGGCGTGACTCGCCCGGCAGGTGGGGCACGTGACGGCACCCTGCTGCTTCAGTCCGTCAATGCACGGCGAGCACACTGTATGGCCACAGGGCAGGTTGTGTGGCCGCCTGAGGGTGTCGTCAAAGGTGGTGAGGCACACTGGACACTCCTCCACGTTGTCGTCCTGCAACAAAGAGGCGGCGTGAGGGACTCACTGCACACAGCCCGGCACGCTCCCCACACCAAACACCTCATGCTGCTGCTGCTGCTGCTGCTGCTTTCAATCTTTCCTCCACCATTAACCCCTCACCTTCATGTTTTCCCCCTCATTCACAACCACTCATTTAATATATATATATATATATATATATATATATATATATATATATATATATATATATATATATATATATATATATATATATATATATATATATATATAATTTCAGTACTGTTGAGGACAACACTCACCATGGCTCAAGCTGCCTGCCTCTGTGTTGCTGGCCTTGCTTCAGGCTGCCTGCCTCTGTGTTGCTGGCCTTCCTTCAGGCTGCCTGCCTCTGTGTTGCTGGCCTTGCTTCAGGCTGCCTGCCTCTGTGTTGCTGGCCTTGCTTCAGGCTGCCTGCCTCTGTGTTGCTGGCCTTGCTTCAGGCTGCCTGCCTCTGTGTTGCTGGCCTTCCTTCAGGCTGCCTGCCTCTGTGTTGCTGGCCTTGCTTCAGGCTGCCTGCCTCTGTGTTGCTGGCCTTGCTTCAGGCTGCCTGCCTCTGTGTTGCTGGCCTTGCTTCAGGCTGCCTGCCTCTGTGTTGCTGGCCTTCCTTCAGGCTGCCTGCCTCTGTGTTGCTGGCCTTGCTTCAGGCTGCCTGCCTCTGTGTTGCTGGCCTTCCTTCAGGCTGCCTGCCTCTGTGTTGCTGGCCTTCCTTCAGGCTGCCTGCCTCTGTGTTGGTGCCACAATGCGCGTCACACTCCGCCTCCTTGCTCCTGATTGGATGGAGATGCAATTCACCAGTTAGTCAAGAAATAAGCTCACTTAAAGTTATAGTAAAATTAACCAAAGTAATGGCAAATAAACCTTATTGCAATGGAAGCCGTGTGGGGACAATAGGTCGCTGTAAGGCACACACGCTTGCAGGCACCTTGTTGTTGTGCGAGCGTATCAAGCAAAGGGTGGTGATGCCGACGTGTGCTTCATGTGGCTCACTCACGGGGAGGGAAGCATTAATGAAGAACTAAAGGAATTAATATTGAGAAATTATGATGCGGTGAGAGGGGCAGCATGGGCGGATGAGGAGCAACTTCAACACCTATGTTTCTCCGCGTCACCAGCGCCGCCAGGTGATGTCGCCAGAGGTACTACGTGCTCACGCCACCGCCAACAGTCCACAGGTGAGTTAAGACAAGAGTGATAAGATTACTACTCGTATCACACCTGTGGCGGCGGGGAGTTGAGGAGGTGGCCACTGGAAGAATCGCAGTATCTGGCAGTATCTGATAACTTCCATCGCCTCTCATGTCGGGGAAAAGCTGCCACACTGATACCCGAAGCAACTCCCGCCTTGTCTGGCAGCTGACTTTCATGTCACTGCTGAACTGACCGACCATCAACGTGAACAACACAAACATTACTTTTATTCCGCTCTATAGAAGTATTCTTTCCTTAACATTTGAATAACAATTACCTCTCAGATCTGTGATGGGACAAATGCTCCTCACCGAGGTGTGGTCCTCTTATTGATGAGATACTGTCCTGTCTGTTGTGAGTGATGCAACACACATCACTGTCACTGGCGCCGCCAGTGACAGTGATATGTGTTGCATCCACGTTGTAATGTCGTGTTTCTATGTTGCACGGTGTTGGTGCGTCCCTAATCTATAAGACTGGCATTTGTGGGTTCAAGGGAACGCTTTAAGTTTCTATAATTTTTACCTAATTTGTGTCATTTACATATATTTACACTCAGACGATCATATACGACTTCCGACAACAACGAAAATCTACGAAAATAGTTTCATCTCTCTTCAGATAAATACCATTAAATATCTGGAACACTTCACATTACACTTCCGATTCAAATCATTTCACATTTTAAATACTCACTGATAAATCACATCCTACACAAACCTGGCAGCTAATATTCAATGAGGAACACATCCCACACCTACCCAATCCCTCTCTGTCAATATATAACACCAACATTTTACTGTGACTGCATTGCAACTGTCTGGCACCTTATGCCCATCCTGACCCTCTCTGGTCTGACAGCTCTGTCTAGCTTGTCTCTCTGTCTGTTTCTGTCTATTCCCGTCTCCTACACCTTGCAATATACACGTTATGTTATAGCAACCTTTTGCCCCAACAAGGCTTCCGTTGTTATAATATTTATTTTCCAATATTTCGATCATTTAGTTCATTTTCCTGTAACTTTCAATAAGGTTAATTTTCGAGTAAGTATATTTATTTCCTCATACTTTGATCATTTTCCTATACTATCCGCAAGATCCATTTTCAAGTAACTATATTTTTCTTCCCATAATTCGATCATACAGTTTATTTTCCCTTAACTTTCACTAAGGTTCATTCTCGAGTAGCTTTGGTAATTGCATCTTCTAATCAGGAACAAGGAGGCGGCGGTTCCTATGGTGTGCCGGCTGTCCGTGTTGTCCACATCATCTGCTTCCGGTGACCTCTGCTTCCCTCGTATACTAATTCAGTGATGGTCACCTGAGTACCTCTTCTTGTAATCTTGTGCTAATCTCAAGCTTTGTTAGTGTTGTGATGACTCACCGGATTTTGTTGTTCTCCTCGGCGGCCACGTCTCGTCTCTTCTTGCTACCTGTTGTCGTGTTTATCATCTTCTTCCCTCATTTATTCTTTCTACTTTTTATTTCCTTCTTCATTTCTTCATTCTTGTTTCATTCTTCTTTCACCTTACGTGTTTTATTTTGTCTTGTTTCCTGGGTTAAAACAGTAAATATGAGCAATGAGTCCCTAGAAGACTTTTTGAACGACAGCCACGATGATGAACGCTTCCTGCAGCACTCTGGACGTGTCGCTCGCTCTTACCTCAGTGACGACTCTCGCCTCACTCTCGCCTCGTCACCAGATATCTAGGTCTGGGATGCACAAAACAAGGAAATGACGCTTGGTGAGTCTAACCTGAATAAAATTTTCCTAGTGTTTTTAGATGCTGTGTAGGAAATACATGATTTACCAACGCCAAAATGTTGTCTCTGTTTGAGCATAAGTGTGACAGGGATATATTTACCTACATGAGGCCTGACAGGCCGTGACTGAGGGGAAGGCTGAGGGTAGTAAATCGTTCAGCCTGTTAAAGACTGCTATGTCATCTCCTGAAATGCCCTCCCTTAAAGACCCTGGCCAAGACCAGCCAGGGCACAGTCGCTGAGTGGTGGCGGGAGGCGCTGGCCAGTCGCCGCTCAGCATCACGGAGGTCAACCACCACCACCACCACCACCACCTCGTTTTCCACTTCCTCCTCTTCTTCCTCCTGCAAGTGTCGTGTCATCCTTTTGTTTATTTACAGTGAAGCCAAGGCTATGACCACATTTTCCGAGTAACCTCTTCAATCACTTCTACTGAAGGTTGCAGGACAGCTGATAAGGGCGTCCTCCCACAGCCTGATAACAGCTATCATGCTATAGATAACGCTGGCAGGCCTTCAGTCAGGCGGCCAGCAGAAGCAGCAGCAACAGCAACAGCAACAGTAGTAGTAGTAGTAGTAGTAGTAGTAGTAGTAGTAGTAGTAGTAGTAGTAGTAGTAGTAGTAGTAGTAGTAGTAGTTGTTGTTGTTGTAGCAGTAGTGTAACCGGTAATAATTTTTTTAGTTTGTTTCTGTTTCCGCTAATGTGTTCCGTTTTCTATAACTTGTTTTTATCTCTACAGGCTTATGTTGCACTTTCTCAGATAAACTTGTGTGCCCCATTGTGCTTTCTGTCACTCCTGTCACTACATCTGGTAACTTTGCTGTTGTTCTTCATTAGTCGTACCTGGTGCAATGCAAAGTTGGGCTGTCTATCCTGTATATGGATGAGTGTGAGGAAATACTGAACTGCCTTTAAGGCACAGGGAAGTGGATAGTTGTATCAACATGAAAATTTTATTGTATGTAAATCTTAATATTGATATGTTTATGCCACAGTTTCAGCTCGTATCTGTGAAAAGAAAAAAAGAAAAAACTAAAAACCCTAGAAATAACATGTCATCATCTTAATTAAATAGGCTCAAACAGTTTAAGAGATAGGATAATTTTAAAACTAGGAATTTATAGCCTATTAAATTGTCTACATCATTTACTATCCACTTTTTAAAATTTTTGCATATGTAACCCTTTTAACCCACAGTGAATATGCGGTCAGTTTTTTTGTCAGTTGCAAGTTGTTAATAAAATTAATAATAAATTAAAAAAGGTAATAAAAAAATACTAAAATACGTTTATAAAGCAATTCAAGACAAAGAAAACAAGACAAAAATTAAGAAAATCGGATTATAAATAAAATAGATAGAAATTAAAGCACAGTGAGTGGCAAACATTTACGTTTGGAGAAAAACGCCCCTGAAGACTCGTCAGAACCCGCCTGCAGCGTACACGAGATCTTTCTGGAGTTTCTTGTTTCTCATCCTCAATCTTGGTTTCACATTCATCTTGGCATCTTGATTCTTCAAGTATTTGCTCATCAATGTGGTGTGTTCTACTCCAAGAAGTGAATCCAGGCAACTGGGCGGGGTGTTGGCATGCGGTGACGCCTGCGAACTCGACCCCGCTACAACCACATCTTCTTCTATAGAGGGTGGTGTTGTATTTCTTCTTCTTTTCTTTTCTTCTCGAGCCTTCTCTAGCCCTTACCTTCGCTGCTCCACGAATCTCTTCCTCTTTGGCATTTTGCAAAAGCAACAAAATGCTGATGAAAGACGGATGACGCGATGACACATACTCCCTCAATAACAGCTGGGAGCAGCACTGAGGCTGCGTTCCCACCAAGCCGCTCAATTCCATTCAATTCCATTCAATTCACGTCATTCAATTCTTTTTCAATGAACACCGTTCCAACCAACGCCATCAGCTTACTTTTCATTCAGGTCATCTAGTATGCAATAAGCCTTCGTGCGAGATGGACGTCAGTGACCTAGCAAGAATAACATTGTTGTTGTTGCAGCGGCGTAGAAGGCGTAGGAAACAAAGGAATATGTGGATGCATCCCATTAATAGCAGGAGAGCACAATTTGGGACATTTGCACATTTGTTCCCAGATTTGCTCAATAATCCAGATAAATTTCATGATTTCTTCAGGATTGACAAGAAGAAATTTAAGCAGTTGGTCGAGTTAAAGGCCTTTCAACAAACGCTAACAAAACGCTCCTGACTCCTTTAATTAAGAATAAGACTAATCACTAGTCCTTACATTCATCTGAGCTTCTCCATAACCACCTATAATATAACCATTTGCTATACGTCCTCTATAACCAACCTAACCTAACTTTAGCTAACTTAAGCTAAACCAATCTAACCTAAGCTAAACTAACCTAAGCTAAACTAAAGCTAAACTAAACTAAGCTAACTTAGCCTAAATTTACCTAACTTAAGCTAACCTAGTAGCCTAATCTAAGCTAAACTAACCTAATCCAACTCGAACTTTCCTAACTTATTTTATCCTAACCTTGCTATACGTCCACTACACCTTTTTCACCAATACATTTTGTCACTCCAGGGGAAAAAATACATCCCTGTCATAGCTATACAAGTCTCACTCTCCCTCCCTGTTTACCTTAATAGTCGAATGATTGTCATTCAAGAGAGAAAAATGGAACCAGATGCATCATTGAATGAGAATGGCCAGGAATTGAATGGAATGGAATTGAATTGAATGACCCGGTGGGAACGCTTACATAGGAATTAACGTGATCCATCATAGCCACTCATGAATGACAATGAATTGAATGGAATGGAATTGAATTTAATGGTTTGGTGGGAACGCACCCCGAGGTTGGAAAGGGAGGAATCAATGATGTGTTACCATATGAGTGAGCAAGTAATTTTCATATGTTTGATTTTTCATGGATTTCTCTCGAATTTTTTCCAAAAAAAATACCACTGCCTGCGGTCTGAGAGAGTAAATTAACCTTTTACGGGTGAATGGGCGTGTAAACACTTATAATTGAGATACTCAAATGAAATTAACACAGTGTTGCCATATGACTGAGCTAGTGGTTGGTATATTTTTCATTTTTCATGATTTTTCGAGATTTTCCATGTTATTTCGTTGCCCCGCGCCTTAACTCGTAGTAAGGTGTTATTCACGTCACATGACGTGCTCCTGTTGGGTACGTCCACAGGTTTCTCGCGTCACATGACGTTTTTCACGTTTTGCACTTGCTTGCTCTGTGTGGGCAATAACTATTCCTGTGGGAGTGTCTGGCATATCACTCGAGCTTTACTTTTCCCAGCAAACACTAATTCTTCATCACTTACTTCCTCGCTTTCAGCATCGCCTTCTCCACTATACACATAACCTTTATCTTTATTGCTATCATCTAGAGCAATGGTTCTCAAACTTTTTTCATGAGCGACCCTATTTGGACATTTCATTCCTTCGCGACCCATGATTGGTTCATATGTGATGAAGTTGTAGAATAAACCAATAAGAACGAAATATTATTATTATTATTAGTTAGTAAATATAGTAAGTAGCATATGAAGCAAGATATTATATAATTTTACACACACACACACACACACACACACACACACACACTACTCACACAAATCATTGCAAACGGCACAACCTCCCTCGCCTGCGGTCGATGGAAAACAGACACCGCGCACGAGCCTGCATGGGCCCACTGCCAGTCCAACATACGCGTTTGATACTGGAGTCATTCCTGTCAGAGGCACCAGTACGTGGGGCCCAGGAGGAGGGAGGTGGGGGAAGATGAACATGCATAACAAAAGTAATTTGTGGTTAAAGAAGAATAATTCAATTAAGTAACTGAAATACACTGAAACACTGAAAGCATGATAATGTTCCTGTGTCCCTGCGACCCATCAAAATTGATCTCGCGACCCAACTTTGGGTACCCATAGTTTGAGAACCACTGAATTCTAGATTCTAGAGGGTCATCACTATCAGAGCTACCAGAATAATCAACAAATCTTCCATCATACTCGCTGATATTTGAAAAAACGTCACGTGATATGACAAACCTGTCGGCGTACCCGGCAGGAACACGTAAGAAAATAATCATTATGTGCTAAAAATGTTGCTGGAAAAATAAGAGTGGAAAGTGTATCAACAACGGGGAGTACATCTGGCAACGGCGCGGGAATTCCTGACGTGACTCACCAGTGTTGGGGTTTAAAAATAGTGAACTGCGCATTTCAAAATGTCTTCATTGTTTTACAGAGATGGTTCTGAATTGTTTGGGGTAGGAAAAAAAAAATTGTACTATGTAAAATAATGAAACACGTTACGGGTCGTATTAAACGCTTCCTCGTCCCCTCTCCACAGTTTTCAGGAAGCTCTACTGACAACGCAGTGGTTTTCAAGGACGTTCTAATAATTGTGATAATTTTTAACAAGCAATTCCGTATAATCAGTGAGGAAAACACTTATTGGAATGCGAGTGTTCACTTCTGTGCCATTTGAAAACTGTGTGTGTGAGAGAAGGAAGGGTTTGGTACAAGCCGAATTTCTTGATTAGAGGAACAAATGCATGGCACGCCTTAACGTTCCTCTCTTGAGACAAAAAAAAAAAAAAAAAGTGAGTAAATAAATAAATAAATAAGATAAATAAATAAAAATAAATAAATAAATAAATAAAGGGAAAATGTAGAGTTCGAGTGAGAGGTCTTGAGTTCCAGACCTCCAGCGTGATCGTAATTGGGTGAATGTACTTGTGAGAGACGGAGATAAATAGATAAATAAATAAAATAAAAATAAAAATCGCGATTGTTATAGAAAAAGAAGCAAGAAGGGAAGAGTTTTGGTTTGTGTGAGCAGGAGGGTTAGCTGTGGTGAGTGTGAAGGCAGCTGTAACAAACATGAGGCATTTGTCAACAGAATCTGAATGGTAAGTGTATTGTGGAAGTGTTCAGTGTATGCGTGTATGTAGCCCACGTGTATGACTTTGTTGTAATGTTTGGTGAGCACTGTGGAGTGTTTGGCTTCCCCCGTCCAATGCAACATCTTGAAAGGGTAAATTATTCATCGTATTCCGTGACTGTGAGTCAGCGATTCATCAGCGTGTTGCCCCAGGCATGGTGATGTGGTGGTGTGGTAGCGGGGCGGAGCGGGGCGGGTGGCGGAGCCTAGTGGAGCGAGGGTGGAGGTGATGGGCGAGATGTGGAGTTTGCTTCATTGTGCACTGGAGGGTTTTTTGTACTGGAGTTTGCATCAAGTTAAGGAACACAGCAGTAGCAGAGGTAGTGTGCAATAGGCGCCGGATATATACATATATATATATATATATATATATATATATATATATATATATATATATATATATATATATATATATATATATATATATATATATATATATATATATATATATATATATATATATATATATATATATATATATATATATATATATATATATATATATATATATATATATATATATATATATATATATATATATATATATATATTTATATATTCTGGTGTATTACTGAACTTAGCGAGGAATGGTGACATAGACTTACGAGTGTTATATAAGCAAATGCATGTTTTCACTATTTAAACATAAGTACACATTTGTCACCTCTCTCTCTCTCTCTCTCTCTCTCTCTCTCTCTCTCTCTCTCTCTCTCTCTCTCTCTCTCTAACATGGCATATTTTTTTTTAGTTTTGCGTTTATGATGAGTATTCTATATGTAATAGTATTTCTAATCATAATTTCTTGTAAGTCTCATAATAAGCAATTTAAAACAGGTTGTGAGCAGGATTAGGGCGCACACTTCGTAAGTGGCGGCCCTTCACTCAGTTAACACGGTGTAAGGAGGTGTATTGGTGCTTTATACACCAAAAACTTGTCTGGCTGTTTTCTTTCCATATGAGCTGATGTAAGGCATGTACCGGTGGGTTTCTGTCTTGTTAAGTAAAGGATTATGTTAGTGCGTAGTGTTTACCTCTTTAGTGCTTCACAAAAAAGTGCCACTCAGCCACAACTTTTATGTAAGTCTTTGTAGTACACCACTGCACAAAACTTATGTCATTTCCCTGTAGATCTTGTTTGTATTTTTATTCCAGTATGCTCAAGCCCACGGGTGATTTCTTTCATTGATATGCAGGCCTCACGTACACTTCATTCTTTGTCAGTGTCGTGCTGTATTCGCGGTGATCAGTGAACTGCTGGCTGATGCAGATCTAGTCTTCTCTTGGGGACTTATTGTCTGCATGCTGACAGGCTGGATCAGCAGAGGAGCCGACACCGCACAGCTCGGCGCTCTTCCCCTGTGCCTGAGCAACACTGCGCTGACACGTCTGTCCGATGCAGGGAGGAGACAGCAAGCGAGAGGCGAGGCTGGGCGGAGTTTGGACATGTCAGGCAGTCAGTGTTCTTAACTAGAGTAAATACAATTGAGAAAAGTAATATACGTGGGGAAAAGGTTTTCAGTTCAGGTTTCCCATGAGATGAAAGTAAAAGGCATGTAGAAAGGTTTGGGTAAGCAATTACAGATTCAATTATGGTAGAATGTTTGTGGAAAAGGGAAATTGCTACATGTTGAGTGTCTTGTTGGGGCAATGGAAGTAAGTGAAAGGAAGGAGAGGCTTTGCTGAGTCTAGCCATGTCTGAGTATTACTGTACGTGATTAGGATAGAGTTGTGAGAATAATTTTTTTTATTTTTTATTTCTACTCATATTTCAATAGTTCTAGAAATAATACCTTCACATATAGCATGTGACATGGAGGGTGTATTTCACCTGTTAATTTTTAGAGTGATTTTTATATTGTGTGCCCTTTACTTTCCGTTTTCTTTCACGGTTAAGGCTGTCTATCGTTCTTTCTTATGATAGACTATGGTATCTCGCCTCGGGTCGATTCACCTCGCAAACTTTGCACATTTTCATTCTTATTTCTGTTATATTTGTGTACTTTAATTCCTAAACTGGGTGTATACCTTGAAGGGACACTGCTACTGTGTCATGCGTATAATCACGTTGAAGAAAGTAGCCTATCATGTTTACGGATTCAGGTTTTTTTTTCCTCTCAAAGTCCACCAGATTTATACATTTAATATGTGAAAGGAGTGGTTGTAACCCCCTTAGAGGGCTGGGGATCCACCTACCATAGTTCCACAACGCAGGGTTACCAAGCAGCCCTTCGCATGAGGCCCCAGAATGCCAGAAACAGCCTTTGTTATGCGAGGAAAAAATAATGAGTGACTTGTGATGTCAGAGTAAAAAATGAATAAGGGAGAGGAAAGGAAATATTTTGATCAGCACGTAACAAATGAAATATCTTAACACAGTACAGTTGATAATGAAACACTGGGTCACTGCATGCGAAGCACCACAGAGAGCACCGTTTCTCACATCTTGATCAAGCACCAAATAAACACATGAAACACGAGATGTGAAGACGATAGTAATTGCTAGGACGATTCTAAGTATTACTCATGACCATGATGAGGTACAAAGCAACCAGCCACCCGCCTGCCTTCATGGCTCCACTATCTGAGAGTGCAACACCTCGGCACACGAGCCTCCTGCTGTCTCCCACTGTCTGCCTGCTGTGTGCCTGCGCTTCGCCTTACCTTCGGTGCGCTACACATATCTACGTACACATATCTACGTTCACAAGGTCAATATCTTGCTTCAGAAATTCAGGATACTCACTCCTACAAAATGGTGTCCCTCAGCTCCCCTGCGCCACTAACCACCGATGCACTGAGGGAAGCTGCGCCACTCACGCAGTCATCACTCTTAACCTTGGCACCAGACTGAGTGGTGTGTTGGGCCGACACTCAAGGGGATGGCCTCGGCTCCGCGTGTGCTGTCTTTAACCTCAACAGCTCAATGAGGGCTGTCTTGGGAGGCCAGACTGCTTGCGCCGTCATTGGTCTTGTGGAGGGCGGTGACGCGGCTGGTGTCAGTACTGCAAGAAATGCCATTTAAAACCCCTATAACTTCCACTACAACCTCCTGTCAGTGATGCAGATATATTGTTAATTTGTCACTGGAACCACAACAACACCATTAAAAACCCCTATAACTTCCACTACAACATACTGAAATAGTGTTTCTCCTGTCAGTAATGCAGAAATCTGTCACTAGAACCTTAAAAAAACATTCCTACCCCCTCTCTCTCTCTCTCTCTCTTTCTCTCTCTCTCTCTCTCTCTCTCTCTCTCTCTCTCTCTCTCTCTCTCTCTCTCTCTCTCTCTCTCTCTCTCTCTCGCACACATCCCCCTCTTCGTCTTTTAATGTCCCTAAGTGTTTTTATCTTTAATTCTCTTCATTTCTCTCTTTTTCTCATCTATTTTTATCACCTACCCACTCGCCTCTCACTCTCTCACTCTCTCACACTACTCCTCTCACTCTCAATGTCCCTTCTTTTTCCTATCTTTAATTCTCTTCATTTCTCTCTTTCTTCTCATCTCTTTCTGCCACCTACCTACTCCTCTCTCTCTCTTTCTCTCTTTCTCTCTCTCTCTCTCTCTGCAGCCAAGACAAACAAGGAAGGAAAACAAGAAGCCTGCAAACCAATTCAGAAGATGGAATGAAAAAACTGCAAGAATGGTAAGTAGTAGTAGTAGTAGTAGTAGTAATAGGTATTGGGCATGGTAGTGTGTGTGTGTGTGTGTGTGTGTGTGTGATTCACAACACGCAACGAGCCCTTTAGAAAGATGTGTGTTAAGAAGGACGTGCCCCCGGCGGTAAGGAAAGCGCGGCAGAGACTTGGGGGTGCGGAGAGGACGGAGAGGGAGCGAGCCGGGAGAGGAAGCTTTACATTAACGGCTGTGTTATCAATGGCTGGAGGCAACAGGCTTTTTAAATGACCCACGGCGAGTGAGCGAGTTGTCTATACCATGGAATCCGAACGGAATTCATACAAAGTTGGAGAAAACTCAAGTGTTGCGAGTGCTGACCAGTATGGTGTTGTGGGAAGTAAAGCCAGCCTGCCAGTGTACGGCTCCCCGGCTACGTATCATGTCTCAGTGAGGTGGCTGGGTGGTGCAGCCGAGGGGCGGGGCGGGGTGGTGTTGTGGTGTGTGTAAAGCGTTGTTAAGATCACTGGTTCGTGGCGTGGGTGTGAGTGTTGTTGAGCAGGCGTGGCTTCAGTTCAGTAATGTGTCTGGCATCATGTTGTGTTTTGGTGCACACCGCCGAGTTACTCCTTGTTTTTCGAGTGTGTCATTTGCTGCTGTGCAAGAAAGAATGCATCTGGCCATGTAAAGGATGGTTGCATTATCACAGCTGATACGAACCCACGCCTCGGAGCAGCGGTAAAGGAGTTACTTAATCATGTAACGAAAGGTTGTGTTGCTCTGAGCGTTTTGCCAACACTGACAAACGACACTTTGAGAACATTGTGGTTCATGTTGATAGTGATGTTCGAGATGAGAGTAACGCGGATGAACTGCTGACAGGCTATCCCATGAAATATATAAGTGTGTGTGCTGTTAGTTGTAAAGTTAGCAGGTCAGGTTACAGAAAACGAGAGGGATGACTTGGGTAAATGGGAGACGGAAGAGTTTGGCAAGCTGTGGATTGGAAAGGTGATGTCAGTGTGTCAGAACACGATAATGAGAGGTCACTGCTGGTGAAGATATCAACACTCACTTTAAAAGAGTACGTAACCAAGCGCAGGACAGTCACGATTATGATGTCAGCACACACGTCAGCACCCCAGTGCTAGACAACCCTCCCTGCCCCTGGAGCAAGTCAAGGCTGTGATGTCAGCACACACGTCAGCACCCCAGTGCTAGACAACCCTCCCTGCCCCTGGAGCAAGTCAAGGCTGTGATGTCAGCACACACGTCAGCACCCCAGTGCTAGACAACCCTCCCTGCCCCTGGAGCAAGTCAAGGCTGTGAGGCCAGACAATTTGTGGTCAATAAACTTATCTATCTGTGTGTGTGTGTGTGTGTGTGTGTGTGTGTGTGTGTGTGTGTGTTTTCAAGGTGTTTTGGAAAGGATAGGGATGTTTTTGTTATTGTTGTTGTTGTTTGTGATGTTTTTTGCATGTTGTTCTATTTCCTGGATGTTTTTGGGAGAGATAACTGGGTTACTGATTTTTTTAGGGTGGTGTTTCATCAGCAAATATATAGATGGC
>NC_087173.1:14058254-14063254 GCF_035594125.1 Scylla paramamosain
GATAGAGTCTGGCACAAAGCTTGCATTTCCAAACTACCCTCCTACGGTTTTTATTCTCTCAGTAACTTCATTTCAAGTTTCCTTTCTGACCGTTCTATTGCTGCTGTGGTAGACGGTCACTGTTCTTCTCCTAAATCTATTAACAGTGGTGTTCCTCAGGGTTCTGTCCTGTCACCCACTCTCTTCTTATTATTCATTAATGATCTTCTAAACCAAACTTCTTGTCCTATCCACTCCTATGCTGATGATACCACCCTGCACTTTTCCACGTCTTTTCATAGACGTCCAACCCTTCAGGAGGTAAACATTTCACGCAGGGAAGCCACAGAACACTTGACTTCTGATCTTTCTAAAATTTCTGATTGGGGCAGAGCAAACTTGGTATTGTTCAATGCCTCAAAAACTCAATTCCTCCATCTATCAACTCGACACAACCTTCCAGACAACTATCCCCTCTTCTTCAATGACACCCAACTGTCCCCCTCTTCTACACTGAACATCCTCGGTCTGTCCTTTACTTATAATCTGAACTGTAAACTTCACATCTCATCTCTAGCTAAAACAGCTTCTATGAAGTTAGATGTTCTGAGACGTCTCCGCCAGTTTTTCTCACCCCCACAGCTGCTAACTCTGTACAAGGGCCTTATCCGTCCATGTATGGAGTATGCTTCACATGTCTGGGGGGGTTTCACTCATACTGCTCTTCTAGACAGGGTGGAATCAAAAGCTTTTCGTCTCATCAACTCCTCTCCTCTAACGGGCTGTCTTCAGCCTCTCTCTCACCGCCGCAATGTTGCATATCTAGCTGTCTTCTACCACTGTTTTCATGCTAACTGCTCTTCTGATCTTGCTAACTGCATGCCTCCCCTCCTCCCGCGGCCTCGCTACACAAGACTATCTTCTTTCTCTCACCCCTATTCTGTCCACCTCTCTAACGCAAGAGTTAACCAGTATTCTCGATCATTCATCCCTTTCTCTGGTAAACTCTGGAACTCCCTGCCTGCTTCTGTATTTCCACCTTCCTATGACTTGAATTCCTTCAAGAGGGAGGTTTCAAGACACTTATTCATCAATTTTTGACCACTGCTTTGATCCTTTTATGGGACTGCCATTTCAGTGGGCATATTTTTTTATTGGATTTTTGTTGCCCTTGGCCAGTGTCACTCATACATAAAAAAAAAAAAAAAAAGTGTTAAAAATAATGATGATAGTAAGTCTTGCATTTAAATTAAAGAAAATAATAAAAAATAATAGTAATAATAATTTAAGCCGCAAATCTTTAATGTGACTTATAAATAAATAATAATAATAAGAATAATGATAATGATATAAAAATATTACCAATTATTATTATTATTATTATTATTATTATTATTATTATTATTATTATTATTATTATTATGAATATTTCTCGTCTGGATAAGCTAAAGGAACAAATGAAATTACATATAAATGAAAATATTCACATATCTTAAAGTTTATTAGGAAATTGTAAATAGTATTAATAAATAGTGATTATATTAATGAATTTAGTATTTATTTGTGTGCTGAAATCGTAATCGTAATTGTTATCATTTGATTCTTAAAGGAACGACGGTTCTTTTAATTTTTGCTTTTAGAATTGTAAATATTAATGAAAAATAATGATAATAGCTATTATTTGATTATGTGCTAAAATATTATTGATTATTATTATTGTTGTTATTATTTTTTTATCAAAGGAACGGATGTTCTTTTACTCTTTTCAAGTTGTAAGTATTAATAAACAAATAATGATAATAATAATAATAATAATAATAATGATTATAATAATAATAATAATAATAATAATAGTAATAGTAAAAATAGTAATAATAATAACAATAATAACAATAATAACAACAACAACAACAACAACAACAACAACAACAACAACAACAACAACAACAACAACAATAATAATAATAATGGGATAACGGGGGGAGAGACAGGGAGAGATTAAACTTATAGAGAATTTGTGTTGATTAAAATTTAAGTGTTTTTTTATTTTAGTTTGGGGTGAAAAGTGGGGGTTTTCTATGGTTTTTCGAGTTAAAATAAGAAAATGTGTTTTTTAGACTTGAGTTAAGAATTTAAGTATTTTGGTGCTTTAACATTCTAAAATAATAATCATTTTTTTAGTTTTTGTGCTCAAAATTAGAGTATTTTGATTTTCACTATAGTTTTGGAAATAAAAGTTTTTCTTTTTTTATTAGAAAATAGCTTTTTTTTTAATTTGAGGTTAAAATTTAGTAATTTCAGATTTCAAAGAGACTTTTGGTTGGTAAAATAGTGATAGTTGTGGTATTATTTAAATAGTTGTGGTATTATTATTATTATTATTATTATTATTATTATTATTCATCCAGTTAGTATTATAATTACTACTACTACAATTCTCCTCCTCCTCCTTCTCCTCCTATCACTACTACTACGATAATAGTAGTAGTAGTAGTAGTAGTAGTAGAAGTAGTAGTAGTAGTAGTAGTAATAGTTTGAAAAGACTTCTATATTGTAAGCAATAGTAATAATAGATAAAATAATTATTTTTTAACGAAAAATATGCAATTTGTATTTGATTGAAGAAATAAAATAATAATAATAATGATAATGATAATAATAAAAATAATAATAATAATAATAATAATAATAATAATAATAATAATAATAATAATAATGATAATTTTAGAATATGATTTAATTTCTCTCTCTCTCTCTCTCTCTCTCTCTCTCTCTCTCTCTCTCTCTCTCTCTCTCTCTCTCTCTCTGTGTAGAAATTGTAAATATAATTGAAAAAGTCCATTATTATTATTATTATTGTTATTATTATTATTAATATTATTATTATTGCAAAAAATATATAAATATATATAAAAAAATATTGTGGTTGTGGTTGCTGTAGTTGTTGTTGGCGTTGTTGTTGTTGTTGTTGTTTGTTTGTTTGTGGTGGTGTTGGTGGTGGTGGTGGTGGTAGTGGAAGACGAAAGAAATTATTATTATTGTTATTATTATTATTATTATTATTATTATTATTATTATTATTATTATTATTATTATTATGTAAATATATTTAAGTTAATTTATATTGTATATTTATCGGAGAGAGAGAGAGAGAGAGAGAGAGAGAGAGAGAGAGAGAGAGAGAGAGAGAGAGAGAGAGAGAGAGAGAGAGAGAGAACAGAAGAGAGGAGAAGAGAAGAGAAGAGAAGAAAAGAGAAGAGAAGAGAATTTTTTTATCTTTCAAAAATGTATTGATAAGACTGGCTGTGCATTCCTTCTGCTAACTTGAATATCTTGGGGTGTAATTTGTAACTGCCAGTGTCATGCAGTCATTTAGGTGACTATCAGTGAGACGTGACCTGTACTTGGATTTAAAAATTTTTCATTGTTGAAAATCGTGATTCACACGCGTATGTTGACCCAAACCACGAACGTAATCTCTGATAAGCTTCCTTCAGAAGTGGAAATTTGTCCCACACTACTAATGTGCAGAATTCTTGGTGATTTGCTTTGCTTCTCAGTCCCAAGTCACCCTGCAACGCAATCATTGCAGTCTGCAGGTGAGAGACGTTCAGGGTGAGAGGCAGTGTGAGGTGGGGTGCAGTGTGGCGGACGTCACCTATACAAGATGGGTTTGACATGAATGTGGCTGCTGGCACAACATTACTCAAGTGTGCAAATCTTTTATTAAACTCATCCAAAATGATGTTGAGCTGATTTGTGTATGTATGAATACTGCACTTCAATTTTTCTGTGTTGAGTCTTTTTGCAGCAAATGTAAGTGTTGTAAGAGCCCTTTAGAGATCTGGGACATCCAGAGCTTCACCTTATTTATGAAGGTATTTACTGAACTTATCATTTGTGACACAGTCTTCACCCGTCCTTGCAACTCTAGATTTAACTCACTGAGCCTAGATGTGATGTCAGTTAAAGATGCTAGGTCAGCTTGCCATTGTGGATCATCAAGGTGTTCATGTGAGTCCCCTCTTTCTTGTAAAACTCTTGATTTCAGGAATTAGGTGTTCAAACCTTTGCACAACTTTCCCCCTGCTTAGCCAATGCACTTGTGTGTACAAGGGAAGGCCACCCACCATACTGAGCACTCACTTCATCCAGAAGTGCCTTAAACAACCTGTGCTGAAGAGGTCTAGCACACACACAATTGATGATCTTCACAACCACCTTCATTACATGTTCACAGTGAATAACTTTTGAACAGAACACTTGCTGACGTACTCGTATGATACAACGATAACTAATAAACTGAGGGAATGCAGGATCATTCTTGCACAGTGCCACAAAGCCAGCATTGCTACCAGTCACTGACAGGGCACCAGCTGTTGTTACTGACATAAGCTTTTCAAGAGGTAAACTGACCTTGTCTACAAAATTCTTAAAAACTTGATAAACATCCACACTACGCGTTTTCCCCTTCAGCGGTGAGACCACTAAGAAATCTTTCACGCTGTCGTCAGAAAAGAAATCATTCGCACAAATACACTTAATTAACTGTGCTGTGTTCACAACACCTGTCCATTCATCAACCTGCAGGCTGAACCACGTACATTTCTCAAGATTAGCTGTTATTTGATCAAACACATTTTGCGCCATCATTTCTACCCTACGTGTGACTGTGTTTCCTGATAGAGGCGTGGATTTTATAGCAGTTACAATTTCAGGTTTATTATTAAAATGTTCAAACAAGGACTCAGATGCTTCAAGCCAACATGGTTTCACTGTTTCACCATCCTCAAGTAGCTTTCCTTTTCTGCACGGACATGAGCAGCACTGAATGATGCAAGTGTTGATGCTGTAGCTTTGGCAGGTGGCTTCTGGAAGGTGTCTTGTTGGGCCTGCAACTCAGATTTTACCTTCTTCACTTTCTCCCTTCTTCTGTCACTGTGAGAGAGATATTTAGTAGCATAATTTTTGTAAAGTTTAACAAAATGTCTCTTTACATTGCTCTTCTTGGACACTGCAAC
>NC_087173.1:14065754-14215754 GCF_035594125.1 Scylla paramamosain
CTATAATGTGAAGGAAGAAGGTTGTCTTTAGAGGGCAGGCTGTGACTGTCCCCTTGTGTTGTGAGACACAAAGGGAAACATTCAGTGAGGTGACAGCTGGGTTTAATGACAGGTTCACAGCACTTCCTGGTCCAGTGCTTTAGGCCTCACTGGGAGTAATTATCATTTCGGCAGGTGTCTACTGCCTCCTTGCTGCCCCGCGTCCTTGCCCGCTCCTTTGCACGGCCACATGTCGCTGTAGATCATGAGTGATGCTCCACACAATGGCTCCTCACGTAATGATGGGGCACAAGACAGTGGTAGCAGGGACGCAGTTTCAAATTTATCTCTGTATATACAAAAACAACAACAACAACAAGGACGAAGATGAGAACAGTGAGATCAAGAGCTGTAGGAGTTATTGTTGTTGTTGTTCCTCTTCTCAAGGTTGCCGCTGACTGGGTAACGTCTCGAGGCTCAAGTCGGGGAGGAAGGTGAAAAATTACGCCCCAGTAGCACTTACCCGACAGGCCAGGGAGTCACGTATGGGGGAACGTGCTGGCAAGATAGCGGTTGCAATTCCAAGCTAAATATACAGGTGTCTGCTTTCCAGTTTATGCTAAATGTAGCAAGCCGTCCAAGAGATTTGTCTGCCATAGGTGCAGCGCTTTATTCGTCTGAGAGGGAAACTTATAAAAAGAATGTTGAGAGGAAGAACAAGAAGAAAATAGAAAGAAAAAGAAAAAAAGAAGGAGGAAGAAGAAAAAAAAAAAGGAAGAGCAGGTAGAATATGAGGAAGAGGAGGAGGAGGACGAGGAGGACGAGGAGAAATACCACACCGAAAAAAAAACTAAAGAAAAAAATATCAAGAACATAAAGGAACAATAACAAGAAAGAAAAAAATGATAGTGATAATGACAGAAACGACATAGGTAACGTAATGACGACAAGAGAAAACTACAAGAGATAAGGAAAAAAATAATGTGGCAAACAGTGAGACAGACAAGTGACACACAGCAATAGGAAGACACAGTGCATGAGGCAAGTGTTCCCAGGGAGAGCGTCATTAGTTTGCCTACAGCTGAGAATAACAGATACTTCAAGCAACACGCAACTTCTTCCTGCTAGGCCATCCAAGTTGTAACCAGACCCAACGCTGCTTGACTTCGCTGCTCGGAGGAGAAGCAGTGCGGACGGCGGTGTGTTCAGCGTGGTGTGATCGTTGGCTTAGTGTGTTGCAAACCAAAATAAAAGTGACTCGTATTCCTAAAGGCTTTACATTTTCATAAGGACTATTTTCAAAGACTGTAGTTATGATTGCCTCATTATCACGAGGATTTGTCCTCATTGGTGATGTAAAATCCTTGTTAAATTATAACATTAGAATTTTAGAACATTATCCGAAACTGCTATTTAGATGCTACGTAGATGTGTGTGTGTGTGTGTGTGTGTGTGTGTGTGTGTGTGTGTGTGTGTGTGTGTGTGATTCATCTATGGGTGTCTGCTGGTCACCCAGCCAACCGTTAACTCAGAGCTCATAGTGACCAATGTCTGGGCAGGACTCAGACCCGTGACACACCACACAAGGGGACAGCGAGGCCACAATCCCTCGGGTTACATCTCGGAATATATATATATATATATATATATATATATATATATATATATATATATATATATATATATATATATATATATATATATATATATATATATATATATATATATATATATGATGCTAGGTGAACAGGTACTACGTATTAAAAGGCTTGCTCATTTGCCTCGCCTCGCCTCGCCGTGTGTGTGTGATATTAATGGTATTTGACTTCTTTACTCAGTTGTTACTTAATATTCTCTCTCTCTCTCTCTCTCTCTCTCTCTCTCTCTCTCTCTCTCTCTCTCTCTCTCTCTCTCTCTCTCTCTCTTAAACAAAATCCCTATGTTAGCATAGTCATCATTACTACACTACACTACACTACACTGGAAGTGTGTAGAAGTGTGTGTGGGAGGGAGGGTGTCAGTAAAGGCCCCTATTGGCTGAGTGCCCCGTGAGGAGGACCAGCTTAGAGTTAGTAGTGATTTCGTCCACCAATCAGAGAGCTCTCTTTTTGCAGTCTTTTTGCGATAATAATTTTTTATTATGTGCTGCCCTCAAGGTGCCATTCCACCAAAGCCGTGTTCTGCACAAATTGTTACGCACTTTTTGTGCAGAACTTTTCCTGTGCACATACAAAAGAACACCCCTTGTTGACCACGTGTCCACCGACTAAATGTACACAACTTTTGTACGCGAACATTGCAACACTTGTGCTGAACTGTGCGAATACAAAAGTTAAGCACAGTTTGTCCTCAGTGATTTAGTTAGTTAGCAATATGGACGGACAGGAAGAGGTAGCGCTTTGTGGTGCAGCCTGTGTTGTGGTATGCAGTTTGCTGAAAAAGAAAAGAAGAGCAAAGCCTAAATGTTGGGTGAGACCCTTCTTAAAACGACGAGAGGAAGAAACGGAAAGATTTTTAGAAGAATTAAAAGTAGATCCTCTGAGTGGATTTAAAAATTTTGGACAGTCTCTTCCATGAATGAAAGCGAGATGTTCAAATGCAAACCACTTTGGTTTATAGATATCTTCTCTGCCAGAACCTGAAGTTTTAGATTCTACAATTTTCTTGCGCTCTCTGCGGAACTGAGCAAGAATGATCTTCCATTTCCGCATTACTTCAGTTGAATCACAATTAAATTCTTCACCCAATTCCTTAGTTGCATCATGTTTTTTGTTCTTGTTTTTATAATCTATGTCTGAAGGGTCCCAGAGCGTTGGGCGCGTTTCAATGGCCTGAATAAACTTAATGATTTTATCATTTGTCCACTCCATTGTGCGCGAACACACCAATGTTTTCTCTCCTGTAGCGGTAGCAAGACTGACTGCGCGCACAAAGTAATCCTGTATGTTAGAGCGTGTACACTGAAAAGTTGAGTACGCGCACACAATGTTCGCAGCTGTGCGCGCACTTTTCTCAAATGTTCGCGTACAATTTGTTGCTGTTCGCTTGTCCGTTTCCACCGAAACATACATTTGTTCTGTACAGTGTGCAGCACAGTGCCGCACTGTGCTGCACACTGGTGGAAAGCCACCTTCAGACCACCCTGTCACTGGAAGCAACGAATACAAACCATGTGCGCCGCTGTGATCGCACCAGCCACCGCGTCCCACCGGCCCAGCCCGCGTCGCCTGGGCGAGGCAGACAGCCGCAGCCTGGGAGCGACGCCAGGTGCAGCTGAGGAACGAAAAGGATGTCGAGAAGCGAGACAGGGATGTGCTGGGGGAGGCGTTCCCGTCCAGTCCCTTCCCTTCCCCTCTCCTCTTCTTTTTTCCTCTCCTCTCCCATTCCCTCCCCTCCCCTCCCCTCTCCTCTTCTCTCCTCTTCTTTTCTCTTCTTCTCTCCCATCCCCTCCCCTCCCCTCTCTTTCCCTTCCCCTTTCCTCTCCTCTCCTCTCCTGTCCTCTCCTCCCATCTCCTCTCCTCTCCTCTCCTTTTTTCCCATACTGCTTTGTCTTGTCCCGTCCTACCCTGTCCCGTCCCGTCCCGTCCTGTCCCGTCCTGTTCTGTTCTGTTCTGTCCGTCCCGTCCTGTTCTGTCTCTTCGTCTTGTAAAGTCCCGTCCTGCCCTGTCCTGTCCTGTTCTGTCCGTCCCGTCCTGTTCTGTCTCTTCGTCTTGTAAACTCCCGTCCTGTCCTGTCCTGTCCTTTCTCTCCTCTCCCCTCCCCTCCCCCTCCCCACCCCATCTTTTCCTGTCCTGTCTCTTCCTCTTCTTTGATCCCCTCTCCTCCCCTCCCCTATCCTGTGCTGTCTCCCCCTCACATTCCGTCTCGTCCTGTTCGTCTAGTCTCGCTCGTCATGTCCCTTTCACTCGTCTCGTCTCGTCTCGTTCGTCTCGTCTCGTCTCGTTCGTCTCGTCTCGTTCGTCTCGTCTCGTCTCGTCTCGTCTCGTTCGTCTCGTCTCGTTCGTCTCGTCTCGTCTCGTCTCGTCTCGTTCGCCTCATCTCGTCTCGTCTCGTTCGTTTCGTTCGTCTCGTCTCGTTCGTCTCGTCTCGTTCGTTTCGTTCGTCTCGTTCGTCTCGTTCGTCTCGTCTCGTTCGTTTCGTTCGTCTCGTCTCGTTCGTCTCGTTCGTCTCGTTCGTTTCGTTCGTCTCGTCTCGTTCGTCTCGTTCGTCTCGTTCGTTTCGTTCGTCTCGTCTCGTTCGTCTCGTTCGTCTCGTTCGTTTCGTTCGTCTCGTCTCGTTCGTCTCGTTCGTCTCGTCTCGTTCGTCTCGTTCGTTTCGTTCGTCTCGTTCGTCTCGTCTCGTTCGTCTCGTTCGTCTCGTTCGTCTCGTCTCGTTCATCTCGTTCGTCTCGTCTCGTTCGTCTCGTTCGTCTCGTTCGTCTCGTTCGTCTCGTCTCGTTCGTCTCGTTCGTCTCGTCTCGTTCGTCTCGTTCGTTTCGTTCGTCTCGTTCGTCTCGTCTCGTTCGTCTCGTTCGTCTCGTTCGTCTCGTCTCGTTCGTCTCGTTCGTCTCGTCTCGTTCGTCTCGTCTCGTTTGTCTCGTTCGTTTCGTTCGTCTCGTCTCGTTCGTCTCGTCTCGTTCGTCTCGTTCGTCTCGTCTCGTTCGTTTTGTCTCGTCTCGTCTCGCTTTACACTTGTTTCTCTCTCGTTCGTCTCGCCTGTCCTTTCCTCTCTTTTCTTTCCTCTCCTCTCCTCTCCTCTCCTCTCCTCTTCTCTTCTCTTCTCTTCTCTTCTCTTCTTTTTCCTCTCCTCTCCTCTTCTCTTCACTTTCCTCTCCTCTCCTGTCCTCTCTTTTCTCTTCTCTTCTCTCCTCTCTTCTCTTCTCTTCTCTTTTCTTTTCTCTCCTCTCCTCTCCTCTCCTCTCCTCTCTTCTCTTCTCTTTTCTTTTCTCTTCTCTCTTCTCTTCCCTTCTCTTCTCTTCTCCTCTTCTCTTCTCTTCTCTTCTCTTTCCTCTCCTCTCCTCTCCTCTCCTCTCCTCTCCTCTCCTCTCTTCTTCTCTTCTCTATCCTCTCCTCTCCTCTCCCTTCCTCTTCTCTTCTCTTCTCTTCTCTTCTCTTTCCTCTCCTCTCCTCCTCTCTTCTCTTCTGTGTTCTCTCCTCTCCTCTTCTCTCCTCTCCTCTTTTCTTTCCTCTCCTCTGCTCTCCTCTCCTCTTCTCTTCTCTTCTCTTCTCTCCTCTCCTCTCCTCTCCTCTTCTCTTCTCTTCTCTTTCCTCTCCTCTCCTCTCCTCTCCTCTCCTCTCCTCTCCTCTCCTCTGCTCTCCTCTTCTCTTGTCTTTCCTCTTCTGTTCTCTCTTCTCTTCTCTTCCCTTCTCTTCTCTTCTCTTACGTTTAGATTTAGGTTTATCAGGGGATCGATAGTAAGGGAAAATAAGAAGAAAATCGGGTGAATATAATAGGATAAAAACAATATATGCTGTATTTTAATGTAATGATTTAATGTATGTATGATTTGTTGTTTTGTTCAATATTGTGTCAGTATTACATTCCCCTCGCGTCCCCTGTCTGTGCCGCATGGTGCTGCCTTGCAAGGCTGACACCTGTCTAGTTCCAGGCAACACCACGACTCAGGGCGCAGTAGTGGATGCCCAGACTTGTGAAGGTGTGTGTTGTCAGCCTTGCATGTGATGACGAGTGTAGGTGGTAGTGAAGTGTTGTATTTGGTGTATACTGGATTAGGTGTTGCTTCTTCTCATTTTTTTGTTAGCCTGGCGTGTGATGACCAGTGTATGTGATAGTGTAGCTTCTAGTGATTGATGTAGTGTTGGTGATGCAGCAGTGACTTGATAGATGTATTGTTGATAGATGTATTGTTGATAGATGTATTGATAGATGTATTCATCCTCCAATTATACTTTTTACCCACAATTATTATTATATATCTAAGGAGCATTTACCCTCCAATTACTCTTTTTATGCACTATTATTATTATTAATCTTCAATATTCCTTTTATTATTGTAATTACCTTTACCCTCTGTCAGTGCTATTACTATTATTATTATTATTATTATTATCATTATTATTATTATTATTATTATCATTATTATTATTATTATTATCATTATTATTATTATTATTATTATTATTATTATTATTACTATTATTATTATTATTATGTTAATGTTATTATTATTATTATTATTATTATTATTATTATTATTATTATTATTATTATTATTATTATTACTATTATTATTATTATTATTATTATTATTATTATTATTATTATTATTATTCTTACTATTATTACTATTATTATTATTATTATTATTATTATTATTATTATCATTATTATTATCATTATTATCATTATTACTATTACGGTTACTATGTATATATAATATTTATACTTGGAAGTTTATATTTCTATTATTTGTGTGTGTGTGTATATATATATATATATATATATATATATATATATATATATATATATATATATATATATATATATATATATATATATATATATATATATATATATATATATATATATATATATATATATATATATATATATATACATATATGTATATTCTTCATTGCATTTAAACTGTATATGTTTTATATATGTGTATTTAGAATATTATAGATTTAAGTTCATGACCAAAAAAGCTATATTTACATATGTGATGTCTGCCAGTCTTTCTCTATGGAATCATAATTAAGTGTGAATTTATAGGTAAACGTAATGAAGTGTTTTAAGTGTTTCCCAGCGAGATATATTCAGTTGCTGGCCACTGCAAGGCCATTGGCCAGCCAGGTGCCAGCCCAACAGTCTCCGCTGCTGGCCCTGGGCGTCAACACCTTTGACCTGCTGACCCAGCTGGCGACGGGGGGCGTACACCCCTCACTACAGCCTGCAGTCACCCGCCTCACTTGTGCCTTCCTGAAGGAGGCAGGACAGCCACCAAGCCTGTGGTTGGCTCACAGGAAGCCCCCAGAGCATAAAAATGATGATGCAGGGGCATCATTGCAGCCCTAGAGAGGAAGAGGAACATAGCTGAAGACTTGGTTAAAAGATTAGTCAAATATAGGGTTGAAACAGATCTTTAAAGTGTTCACAGCAATTCGGCTTTCATTTGTAAACAAAGAGCAGACAGCTTAGTCACAGCTAGGAAGATGACACCAGCAGCGGCAGGCGGCGACAGGCGGTGTGACATCGGAGGTGTGACTTGTGCTGCGTGTCACGCAACCAAACTCAAGTGGAACATGCACTGTTACATGTACCAGATTATCGGACACGCCTAACAAGTGTGGCGCCATTCGTAAAGCAACAAAACTGCTTGTCTTGAAAGAAAGTCCAGTGACAGAGACAACCTTGGCCAGTGTTGTGTTCGCTTCCTGACAGGGCGGGGATTGTGACCAGGAATTTGTCCAGCTTCCTCTGTAAGTGTTTGGTATTCACGCCCTTCATGTCACGGTGTGTGCCGGGAGGGAGGTGAACAGGCGGGTGTCCCTTGTTGCAACACTGCTGTGCTGGAGGCTTCTGATACTGGTGTGGCAGTTTGAAGGGAGGTGGGGTGGCCACGCTTATTCCTTCCTGATCGTGCTTTGCAGTGAGTGCATGTCATGGGTTCAGATTTGGGCGGGACAGTTTGGTTAGCAATAATTATTTTCCACGTTTATATAATTTGGTGTTTTTCATTCTTCTTTCTACTGAGTATAATTTGTATTGTGTCTTGTTTGGTAATTAACTTTTCTTTGTTGTTTCTCTCTCTCTCTCTCTCTCTCTCTCTCTCTCTCTCTCTCTCTCTCTCTCTCTCTCTCTCTCTCTCTCTCTCTCTCTCTCTCTCTCTCTGCTACTTCTGAGATCCCTCCTTGTGCTAGGTGTGAGTTAGATGGTGGCTGGGATGGTATTGGCTAGTAAACGTCATCTGTGGTTTCTCTCAAGCCTGTCATGCTTATTCTGCAGCCTGGAATTCTGGTTGTGTCTCTCACCTCAGACTATTGGAGTCAGTTAAGAGACAGTGGGCGAAAAGAATTCAAGGATTTGAGAACATGTCATGATCAGCATTTTAAAACCTTGAACTTGTATTCACTCTAAGGGAGAAACTATTACGGGTTGATCTTATTATTAAATTTGGAAGATATTTTCATGCACTCTCCCCAATCACTGTTCACCTCAGCCCCCTTGTGTCAACACTAGAGGCCATCCATACAGTTAATGCAACAGACTTGTACATCTCAGCCACTTCTATCAGCACTAGAGGCCATCCATACAGTTAATGCAACAGACTTGTTCATCTCAGCCACTACTATCAGCACTAGAGGCCATCCATACAGTTAATGCAACAGACTTGTTCATCTCAGCCACTTCTATCAGCACTAGAGGCCATCCATACAGTTAATGCAACAGACTTGTACATCTCAGCCACTTCTATCAGCACTAGAGGCCATCCATACAGTTAATGCAACAGACTTGTTCATCTCAGCCACTACTGTCAGCACTAGAGGCCATCCATACAAATTAATGCAACAGACTTGTACATCTCAGCCACTACTGTCAGCACTAGAGGCCATCCATACAATTAATGCAACAGACTTGTACACCTCGGCCACTGCTGTCAGCACTAGAGGCCGTCCATACAGTTAATGCAGCAGACCTGTTCATCTGAGCCACTTCTGTCAGCATTCCTTATAGTTGTTGTGATGCCAGGCACACATTTTTCTCAGAGTGATGAAAATCTGGAATTTTCTTGCTAACAGTGTGCCTGAATCTAATTCTGTTGATGATTTTAGGTACAGTTTGTCCAACTTCTCAGGTGTACATCTGTTTGATTCTTGCTGGTGACATATACGCTGTGCTGCTAGTCAGATTTATTATTTATCTTGGGCTGATGGCACACTTGCCAGGCAGTTAGATAAGCATGTACAGACTTTGGTGTCTTTTTGATAGTGCTGGTGAGCTGACCCTGAACTGGCCCTGAAGGGGTTCTCTCTTGTGAGACCAGCCAGGTAAAAAATATGTTGAAATGTAGCCACATTTACTGTTCTGAAGTATTTACTATTCTATTCATTTCTTCTCTGTTCACAGGTGCTCTGGAAAATCAATTCAAGGCTAATTATTATTTTTTCTTTATTCATTATCCACAGTTGCTTTGGAAAATGCATTCCTGGCTGAGTGTGGTGCGTGTGCCTGCTACTCGTGTGGTGGTGCTGCTGCTGCGTGAAGCCTCTGCCGTGTGAACCCACCACAAATAGCTAATGATTCTGTATGACGGGATCAGCAGCAGACAGAATTCCAGTGATGTATTAACATGCTAGGTTTGGTCCTAAAGGATTGATTTGATGTTGTATTTACTACTCATTTGTCTGTAGTCTATATAGTTTTACTACTACTGGAGTAGTAGTAAAACTGGGGCTTTTTTTTTTTCTTTTTTTATTCAAAATTTTTGTTGCCCCTGGCCAGTGGCCCTCTTACAGGAGAAAAGTAGTAGTAGTAATATTTATTTTTGTATGTGTTTGTGTCTATTATAGTATACTGCACTGTAGGAAAAGTTTTATGAGGAAGATGTGTTAATCTTGACAGTCACTGGATTGAACCTGAAGCACAACTTTCCAGAAACAAGACCTTGCATTTAGTATACAACAAACTAACTTACCAGCTTCCTGTGTTAGCTTAATTCTATCTTGTTTGTATTCTTAATGCTTTGCTTTCTCATAAAAAAAAAACATTTTCAAAGGCCATACAGATGATCACCAAAATTCTCATGGGGCATTTTCTTTCTCTCTTGCAAAATCCTTGCATTGTCAGTCATGAAAATGCCCCTGGAAACCATAACAACACCAACTGAGTAAAGATAAAGGTGAAAATAATGATAGTGGTTGTGGCAGTAGTGGTGGTGGTGGTGGTGGCTCTGAGGAGAATTAAGTACTAATATCAGAAGGATGTGGTTTTCATGTTGCAGAAGAAACCAGATGGAAAAAAAGGTGTGTGTGTGTGTGAGAGAGAGAGAGAGAGAGAGAGAGAGAGAGAGAGAGAGAGAGAGAGAGAGAGAGAGAGAGAGAGAGAGAGAGAGAGAGAGAGAGAGAGAGTGAATGGCTGGGTTAGGGAGAGAGAAGAGAAAGAGAAAGAGGTAAGTGGAGATATAGAGACAAGGGAGAAGGAAGGAAAAGCAGAGGAGTTATGGGAGAGATGGCAGAAATGGAGGAGGGAGGGAGGGTAGAAGAGCAGTATGTAAGTGAGTGTGAGTGGAGTCAACATATAAAAGGGAGAGAAATGAATACTCCAAAGAGGGAAGAAATAAAGAATTCATGAAAAGACATTATAGACATATGTAAGGATGAACCAAGGATGTTCTATAGAACAGTAAAATGAAGAATAAGAATGGGTTTAACAAACTGAAAATAAATGGTAAACATGTTGAAGAAGAAGCACAAATTGCAGAGGTTTTGAATGACTTCTTTCAAAGTGTCTTCACTGGAGAGGGAACATTTGGTAGACCGGTGACGGCAGATGTGAGAGTAGAAGAGTGAGTGAGATTGAGGTAACAGTGGATGAGGTAAGAATAATGATGGAAGACTTGGATGTGAGGAAGGCACAGGGACCTGATGGAGTGTCTGATTGGGTGGTGAAGGAATGCAGAGATCAAGCTGCACACATGATTTACAAACTCATCATAACTTCATTAAGGGAAGGAGTGGTGCCCAACATTGGAGAAAAGCAGGTATAGTCCCCATATATAAGAGTGGAAGCAAAGAAGAACCATTTAATTATAGACCACCATCATTAACAAGTGTAGTGGCAAAATTGTGCCAAAGAATAGTGAAGCAAAGATGGAGTGAATATCTGGAAAAGAGAGAAATATTAACAGACAGACAATTCAGATTTAGGAAAGGAAGGTCATGTATAACAAATTTAAGGTGTTTCTACTCCAGTCATAGATATGGTACAAGAAAGAGAGGGATGGGCAGATTGTGTTTATTTTGATAAGGTGCCCCACAGTAGACTGTTGTGGAAATGAGAAATGTCTGGTGGGCTGAGAGGAGCACTCCTACATTGGATCAGTGACTTTCTGAGAGGAAGGGAAATGAGAACAGTGGTCAAAGATAAAAAGTCATCATGGAGAGAGGTAATTAGTGGTGTTCTGCAGGGTTCAGTACTACCACCAGTCATGTTTGCTACCTGTGTGAATGATGTGATGGAAGGGGTGAATAGTTACATGAGTCTATTTGCTGATGATGCAAAATTGATGGGAAAAGTGGAGAGGACAGAGGATTGTGAAGCTCTACAGGGAGATCTGAATATGATTTGGGATTGGAGTGACACTTGGAAAATGGAGTTTAACATAAAAAGATGAGGAGTGTTAAAGTTTGGGCATAGTTGTGTGATGCCAGTCTTCAGTTATAAATTGGGTAATGAGGAAATAAAAGTGAAGAGTGAAGAGAAAGACCCTGGAATTACTGTCACTGATAAGTTGTCCTCAGAGGTACATGTAAGAAGAAAGACAGGGGAAACATATAATCTGGTGAGAAACATAAGAACAACATTCAACTACCTGGATGAAGAGATGATTAGGGATGTAACTGACAATGATAAGACCTAGTTTGAAATATGCAGCAGCGATGTGGTCTCCCAGCACTAAAAGGGACATAAAGAAATTAGAAAGAATACAATGAGCAGCGACAAAGTTGTCTCTGAACCTATCAGACTTATCATGTGAAGAGAGACAAACTAAACCTACCCACCCTTGGAAGAGAAGAGAGAGAGGTGATCTGATGGCCTTGTATTGGATTTTGTCAGACTGTGGAAAAATTGGACCAGAGTAATTTGGTGGTGAGAGACTAGAAGCACGAGAGGGCATGAGAAGATGAAGAAGAAGGGTGTGTGTAGGAGGATATTAAGAAGAACAGTTTCCTGCAAAGTACTGCAGAAATCTGGAAACACACACACACACACACACACACACACACACACACACACACACACACACACACACACACACACACACACACACACACACATGAATTAATCTGCATCCATCCCTTCTTTGAACTTTAAGTGGTATGTGTCCTTTGAAAATACCATTAACTTGTATCTTTTTATTCAGCTTGGGCAGCTACAACAGCCAGATTTGTACACCAACTCTCTCCTTCTCTCATCTCTTTCTCTCTCAGCATTTGTCTCCCCACTTTTCTCTTCCTCTCTCTCTCTCTCTCTCTCTCTCTCTCTCTCTCTCTCTCTCACTCTCTCTCTCTCTCTCTCTCTCTCTCTCTCTCTCTCTCTCTCTCTCTCTCTCTCTCATCATTCTGAGCTTCATTTATTTTTGTTTATGCATGTTTTCTCATTTTTGTATGCACTAACTCATTCTCTCATCTCTTTCACTATTCTTCTCTCCATTTATTTATGTTCTTGCATGCTCTCATTCTCTCTCTCTCTCTCTCTCTCTCTCTCTCTCTCTCTCTCTCTCTCTCTCTCTCTCTCTCTCTCTCTCTCTCTCTCTCTCTCTCTCTCTCTCTCTAGCACTCTATTCCCTTCTTCCATTCATTAGAGGTCATCCCCTTACACCCACAGCATGTATTGCACTCGTACACATCTCCTCCTCCCTTTCTCTCCCAGTTCTACATTTTCTCTCATGTCTCCTCTCATCTCCTCATCTCCTCATCCTCCTGTGTCACTCTCTCCTTAGTATGGCTGGGCAAGGTCACCTACTATTGAGACAGTAGCTCTTCTTTGGTCATTGCCAGGCTCTCTTTTGGATCTTCATGGCAGTTTCCACAACAGCAAACACTGCAAGCTTGACCACACTGATCTTGTCTCCAGTGAAGCTAAGAGTGGGAATGTTTTTACCAAGTATGTGTTGTGTTGTGGAGTTTTTAGTTTAGTTTTAATCACTGTCCTTCCTTAATCTGTTACTGGAATCATGAAAACACCCTTGCAAACCATAACAACACTGATCTTGTCTCCAGTAAAGCTAAGAGTGGGAATGTTTTTACCAAGTATGTGTTGTGTTGTGGAGTTTTTAGTTTAGTTTTAATCACTGTCCTTCCTTAATCTGTTACTGGAATCATGAAAACACCCTTGCAAACCATAACAACACTGATCTTGTCTCCAGTAAAGCTAAGAGTGGGAATGTTTTTACCAAGTATGTGTTGTGTTGTGGAGTTTTTAGTTTAGTTTTAATCACTGTCCTTCCTTAATCTGTTACTGGAATCATGAAAACACCCTTGCAAACCATAACAACATCTGCTAAAACCTGTTACAGTATCATTAACCCTTTTAAACCATTACTTGAATCACAGAGACATCCTTGCAAACCCTGACAACATCCACTGAAACTTGTTAAACTGTCACTAGCATTATTAAACCATTACTTGATCATAAAAACACCCTTGAAAACCCTGGTAACATCAATTAAAGTCTGTTAAACTATTACTAACCTTATTAAACCATTACTTGAATCATGAAAATGCCCTTGAAAACCCTGATAACATCCACTAAAACCTTTTAAATTACCACTCCAATCAGGGGAGCTCCAAACACTATTAGAGCCTGTTAATAAAGAAAAGGCACTGGGATATTGGGGAATGCACATTTCAAGCTGTAGCCTTACCTCACATCCTTAACTCTCATAACAGGGCCTTTGTTGGAGGCGTCCCCTGTGATATAGTGGACGACAACCTGGAGCTCTGTGACACACTGACAAGGGAGAAGGTTACTTGTCGCTCCAAGGCTAAGCTGGTCGGCCCCATGAATGTCACTGTCTGCGTTACCGGAAGAGGCGCGTCTGAAGTGACCAAGATAGGAAGGTACGTGGACTCCCAGGACAGGCTGTACCAGTTCCTCACATATGCTGGTGTGTACATATAGTGTGCCTGCATGTGTATGCATGTGAATCTAGTCTTATCTTATGTTACCTAAACCAGTGTAACCTGACTTTATCCTGACTACTGGAAATAACTGTATAGGAATTAAGCTTGTAATGCCCTGTGTTTTAGCAGTAGATTGTTGTGTTTTTCTTAGTTTTTACAGGGTGTCCTGCAAGTTTAGGTACACACTTTAGGTATGATAGTTCAAGTAATTCTAAGTTGAAAATACTCTATATACATATGCTGTGTTTTGTTTTATTTTGTGAGAAATTAATGTGTAGCTAAGTTGTGAGTTGCGGGAGCTGCTTGCCTGGGTGTGCCTCCGCCTCCTTCCTCCCCTCCTTGGCTCGCTACGTACTCGCGTGATGCTGCATAGCATTAAGTGATAAATTTTTGTGTACATTGTATGCAGTCAAATCCTTACAGGAAATAGCAAATAACAGATTAAATTTTTGTATGTGCCAGTGAAGAAAATGTGCAGGTAACACAGCAATACAGTGGTTATTCAGTGCTACTTTTTAAAACACACATGGCAGTTCACTGCAAATGTCATCCCCTTTGACAGTTATCATCTTGACATTTAAATGGCAAGCCTTGTCAATCAAGTGATAGCCAAAGTGCATCTTTTTGCTCCTGTCATTCCTTATCTGCTCTGCAGCTTCCTTAATGCTGTGAATCAACTCCTCTCTGTAACGTGATTTGTTCTTGTATACCAAGGATTTCATGAGTCCCCAAAGGAAAGAAATCTGTTGGTGTTAGGTGAAGGGATCTTGCTGGCTATTCCTGTGGGCCTCCACCACCTATCCATCATCAGGAGACTGATCCCAGGGAAGCCGCTCCCACAATACACAACTTACAGGTTAATTTCTCACAAAATAAAGCAAACAGCATGTGTGTGTATAGAGTATTTTTGACTTAGGATTAGTTGAATTATCATATCCTAAGGTATGTACCTTAATTCATGGTACACCCTGTATTGTTAGTACACACACACACACACACACACACACACACACACACACACACACACACACACACACACACACACACACACACACACACACACACACACACACACACACACACACACACACACACACACACACTGTGCTGCCCAGCTAATTGGACACATCCACAGCAGCTCTAAGGGGTTACCTAAGTTTTGGTTGTACAGGGGGCCGAGCTTGAGTCCTGTCTCTATAAGAGGGAATTGTGTGATGTGTGAGTGCAGGGGAAGTGAAGTGTAAATTGGGAAGTGAGCAAAAAAGGTGAATGGGAGAGTAGTGTATGGGTAAACATTGTCTTGTCAGTGATACCAAGAAGGAAGATGTTGGCGGACACAGCAAACATTTTTGAGGGTTTCAAGGAAGAAGACCTCAGTGTAGCTTATACAAATAAACAAATATGGAAAATTGAAGAAAATGTGAAAATATGATAAATTCATAACTTAGTAGCAATAATAAAGACATGGAAGGAAGAGAGAGAGGTGGGTGGTGGCATTGTAAAAAGATATCCAGTGATATAATAGAGATGAAGAAGAGGAAGATGGAAAAAGAAAAAGAAAACAAAGAACTGAGAGAAGAGGTGACAATAATAGTGAACTTAAACAAGAAGTACTATAAAGAAATCAAGAAACTCAAGGAAGAGAATGAGGAGTTAAAGAAAGCTTTACAAGAGAGAGAGAGAGAGAGAGAGAGAGAGAGAGAGAGAGAGAGAGAGAGAGAGAGAGAGAGAGAGAGAGAGAGAGGAGAGAGAGAGAGAGAGAGAGAGAGAGATTAAGGTTGGGAAAGTGAAAGAGTCAGTGACAGCAGAAGTCAAAAGTTGGAAAGAAGAGAGAGAACAACAACAAAAGGTGAATATAGATAAGATCATAAGGCAACAGCAACAGGAACACAATAAGGACATTGAAAAGCAATTGATTAAAATAATAAAGGAAAAAAGTAATCTTGTGAGAGACATTGTACAGAGAAAGATGTTTGTGGTGGTATTTGGGGTCAAGAAGAAGAACTTACTAATGAAAATAGCTAGAGAGAAAGAAGAGGCAAAAAAGACTAAGGAAATTATAGCAGAAGTGGCGGAGGAAGGAGAGGAGATAGTTGAACAAATTGAAGAGGTTTACAAGATTGGAAAATACAATGAAAATGGAACAAGACCAATGAAAATAAGATTCATGGCACAAACAGCAGTGAAATATGTCTTGCAAAGAACAAGAAAATTGGCAAAAGTAGAAGGAATGAATAAATATGAATAAAGGAGAGAGAAGTAAACTGAAAGAGTAAAGTAGAGGAAAGTAGTAGAGTAGAGGCCCAGTCAAAAAATGAGAAGAGAACACAAGAACAAGCGAGGAGATTTGCTTGGAAAGTTGTGGACATGAAAGTGAGGAAATGGTGCCACAAAGATGCCACACCAAGCAGAAGTTTAAAGATTATGTATACTAATGTAGATGGTTTGGTGTTGAGCCAAATGGAACTTAAAGACTACCTAAAGAACAATAAACCAGATGTGGTTTGTTTAATTTAAATCATACTAAGAGGAAATAAAGTTGGAATTTGCAAAGGAAGGTTGTAGTGCATGGAGGAGAGACAGAAAAGGAAAGGGAGGAAGAGCAACAATGATATTGGTAAAAGAGGATATTGTTGTTGAGGAAGTTGAATATGGCGATGGAATGGCAGAAACTTTGAGTGTTGTGATTAAGATCAAATGAAATGAAAAAAAGGAAAGTTACTGTGATGTACATACCACCAAAAACTAATGCATGGGAAACTGATAGATATAAAATTATACAACTAAAAACAAGAAATAGCACAGGAAATGATAAGGAAAAGTAACAAAGTGCTTTTAGTAGGCAGCTTCAACACTAAAGGAATGAACTGGCAGAAGATGGAAGTGAAAGAAAATGTTGGGTCATGGAGTGAACTTATTTTTCATATATATTTACTTATTTATTTTTTTTATGTAGGAGGGACACTGGCAAAGGGAAACAAAAATCCAATAAAAAAAAAAGCTCACTGTGATACCAGACCCGGATTAGGTCAGAAGTAGTAGTCAAGAATTGAAGGATATGTGTCTTGAAACCTCCCTCTTGAAAGAGTTCAAATCATAGGAAGGTGGAAATACAGAAGCAGGCAGGGAGTTCCAGAGTTTACCAGAGAAAGGGATGAGTGACTGACTGAGAATACTGGTTAACTCTTTCATTAGAGAGGTGGACAGAACAGGGGTGAGAGAAACAAGTCTTATGCAGTGAGGCCATGGGAGGAGGGGAGATATGCAGTTAGCAAGATCAGAAGAGCAGTTAGCATGAAAATAGTGGTAGAAGACAGCTAGAGATGCAACATTGCTGCAATGAGAAAGAGGCTGAAGACAGAAGAGAGTTGATGAGATGAAAAGCTTTTGATTCCATCCTGTCTAGAAGACTGGTATGAGTGGAATCCCCCAGACATGTGAATCATACTCCATACATAGACAGATAAGGCTCCTGTACAGAGTTAGTAGCTGGAAGGGTGAGAAAAAATAACAGAGATGTCTCAGAACACCTAACTTCATAGAAGATGTTTTAGCTAGAGATGAGATGTGAAGTTTCCAGTTCAGAATACAAGTAAAGATGTTCAGTGTAGAAAAGGGGGACAGTTGAGTGTCATTGAAGAAGAGGGGATAGTTGTCTGGAAGGTTGTGTTGAGTTGATAGATGGAGGAATTGAGTTTTTGAGGCATTGAACAATACCAAGTTTGCTTTACTCCAATCAGAAATTTTTGAGAGATCAGAAGTCAGGCGTTGTGTGGCTTCCCTGCATGAACTGTTTACTTCCTGAAGGGTTGGACGTCTACGAAAAGATGTGAAAAAGTGCAGGGTGATATCACCAGCATACCATGCTTACCATGATGGTGAATACAATGAGACAGTGGGTGAACGAACTTACAAGATACAAAGAAGAAGAACCATCACAGTTTTACTTAGTGTTTACAAAAAATCCCAGAAAGTAGATCAAGTATACATTGTCTGAGTCCACTGGGAAGAAGTGATCATGTGACAATAGAAATAATGCCACAGGAGGAAAAAGTGTTGCACAGGAATGAACAATTTTGAAATGGGAGACAGAACTATTCTAAGGCAAACTTTGCAGAACTTAATAAATTTTATGGAAAAAATAACTGGGAAGAACTATTTAAAGGTAAAAATTTACCTTTAAATTTGTGCCAAGTTATAAAGTGTAAATTGGGAAGCATGAATGGTATAATGGCAGGTGAGTAGAAGCAAAAAGGAAAAAGGACAGGGCTTGGAGGAAATGATGAGACAACTGAACACAAATACTAGGGAAGAATACAGAAAGGCAAGGAATGAATATGGTATAATAAGAAAAGAAGAAGAAAGAAATTTTGAAAGTGAGATAATAAGAAAATGCAAGGAAGAGCCCAAACTCTTCTACAGATACATAAACAGGAAAATGAAACATAGGGATGACATAAACAAGTTAAGAAGAGAAGGAAGAATTTATGAAACTACTGAGGAGATGAGTGAACTAATGAATGAGAGTTTTCAGTCCACATTTACAAAGGAAACTGATTTTGTGGCACTGAAAGTGGTATCACAGAATGAGGGAATATAGGAAATACAAGTAAAGAGACAACAAATCAAGAAACTGCTGAAGAGCTGGATGTTAGAAAAGCTGTGGGACCAGATCAAGTAAATGGATGGATATTAAAAGAATGCAGAGAACAAATGGAAAAACCCATATGGGATATAATTAACAGCTTGTTGAGAGAAGGAAAAGTACCAAGGGAATGGAAAAGAGCTAACAAAGTCCCAATATACAAACAGGGAAGTTAAATGGAACCATTGAATTACAGACTAGTGTCACTAACAAGTATTGTAAGCAAGCTTTGTGAAATAGTAATTAAAGACAGATGGGTGCAGTATTTAGAAGATGAAAAGATAATTACAGAAAAGCAATTTGGATTCAGGAAAGGGATATCCTGTGTCACAAATCTACTGAGCTTCCATACAAGAGTAATAGATGGAGTGCAAGAGAGGGATGGATGGGTTTGTGCAGTACACCTGGATCTCTAAAAAAGCATTTGATAAAGTTCCACACAAAAGTCGTATGTGGAAGTCAGAGAATGAAGGAGGGCTAAAGGGAACAATGTTGAGATAGACAGAAGATTATTGACAAGGGAAGGAATTGAGAACAGTAATCAGAGACACTAATTCAAGTTGGCACAAAGTGACAAGTGAGGTACCACAAGGATCTGTGTTGGCACCTATTATGTTTCAAATATATGTAAATGATATGACAGAGGATCTAAATAGTTATATAAACCTTTTTGCTGATGATGCAAAAATAATGAAAATAGTAAAGGATGAAAATGACTGCAAGGAGTTACAAAAGGATATTGACAAGATACATACATAGAGCCAAAGATGGAAACTAGAATTCAATGCCAGAAAATGCCATGTGTTGGAAATAGGAAAAAGTAAAAAGATATCTTCATTGAATTACAAAATGGGAAGAGAAATAATAACAAAAAATTCATGAAGAAAAAGAAGGCACATAAACATAATATTTGGCTCTACATACAGCTTTTTAACAGACATTAGGGTGGCATTTAACTATTTAGATAGAGAAATAATGAAGAAAATTATAACAAGAATGATATAACCTAAATTGGAGCACGCAGTGTTAGTTTGGGCTCCAAATAGGAAAAAAAAATTACAGAAACTGGAAAGAATACAGAGGATAGCAACAAAGATGGTACCAGAACTGAAAGACTTAAGCTATGAAGAAAGACTTGAAGAGATGTGATTACCAACGCTACAAGAGAGAAGAGTAAGAGGAGACCTGATAACAATGTACAAATTAGTAAACAATATAGGAAGAATAGACAGAATTGACTTGCTATCACAGGTGGAGGAGGGAGAGAGATGGGCAAGGGGACATGGGAAGAAAATAAAGAAGAGTGGATGTTTGAGCGGCACCAAGAAATGCAGCTTCCTGTATCAAACTGTTGAAATCTGGAATGATTTGAAGGAAGAGGTGGTTGTGGCAAACAGTGTACACATGTTTAAAGAGAAACTGGATAAATATGGTTATGGAGACAGGACAAAATAAACTTTGGCTCGTGCCCTGTACAATGCACACACACACACACACACACACACACACACACACACACACACACACACACACACACACACACACACACACACACAGATACCAACATCACCCTATTCACGTCATACATTATACAACTTCATAAACAGTGTTTCTCATCTGTTTGAGAATAAAATAAAGAGTGGATGTTTGAGCTACATCAAGAAATAGTTTCCCGTATCGAACTCTTGAAATCTGGAATGATTTGAAGAAAGAATTGGTTTTGGCAAACGTTGTACACATGTTTAAAGAGAAACTGAATAAGCATGGTTATGGAGACAGGACAAAATGAACTTTGGCTCATGCCCTGTACAATGCAACTAGGTAAATACACACACACACACACACACACACAGACATCAATGTCACCCAGTTCATATTGCCATGCATTATATAACATCATAAACAATGTCAAACAATGTTTCACATCCATTTCTGATGTTTTTTCACATTCTCCTCACGTGCTGGTGAGTCATTGCCTTCTTGTTTACTGTATAAAACTTTGTGTTCTTGTTATTTATTGCATTAATATGCTCTTTTACCATGTTAATGAGGATTTCCTTATCAAAAAATGATAAAGGAGTAGCCCAACAAACCGTCACTTCTTTGCTGGTTGCCATGGTGACTGCAGCAGATGTAAACAAATTCGTGTTTCTCATACATTTTTTTCTGTCAGTGATGTGCTGAGTTGGGCAGGAATATGAGATGTAAGCATTGGTGACCACTCATGCTTGCCCACCCCGCTGATTGACAACCTTGGTGAACTTTGGATTTTTGAAAGTAAGGACTTCCCCACTATCTTGATTGTCTGGTGCAGTTTGGTCAGGTGATCACCAGCATTGGCAGAAGGTTTAAAAGTATGGCAATTAAGCATATGATACAGCAACATCAGAAAATGTCTGTTTCATATAATTCCCCACTGGAGCTTCTCTATTCCTCTTGATTGCCATTGGTTTATGTGAAATGGACTAGGTTTAAATGTGATAAATGCACCTCAAACATTTCAGATTTAGACAAACTCGATATATGCATCATTAATGCACTCCCCTTGAAAAATCTTTGGTGCCTGAAAAATATTGCATTATAATTTGAGAGATGAAGGGCTACATGTAGTACAATCAGCAAACAATTTATTTTGCATATCTACGGACATAAGTTTTTTTTATTTACTCATGAGGACTATGGTCACATCACAGGTTTCCCTCTCTGTTTAGCAGTCTTAACTCTTTATGATGTGTCACTGGGCTTGCGTAAATATATATATACGAGTATATATATATATATATATATATATATATATATATATATATATATATATATATATATATATATATATATATATATATATATATATATATATATATATATACCAATCGGAGTACAAAAAACTATTGAGCTTATGACAACACTAAATCAGTGCCTAATATTAGCCAGCATGAATGAAATATTTTCATATTGTTTATGCAGTTTCTTCAAATGCTGGATGCAGACACTTATTCGTATTTCATTATACCATAATTAATGGCTTATAAGACACATGGACTCAATAAGACGCACCTCAGTTTGGGCAGGCATAAAAAAAAAAAAAAAAAGGTAAGTAAACAGGTTTAAGCTCTGAATATGAAGTGAAGGGTTTCACCTGACATTTGAAGCCCTCTTATATGTATTCAGATCCTTATTAAATCTCAATATTTTACATTTAAAAAACCTTAATATTTGTTAGGACCTACCAACACCAGTACTTAGACTAATCCTGCTGTGAGATGTAAACAAATGTGGCATAGACAGTGACATTGTCAGAGGCCAGATTGTAATAAAGTTTGTACATCACATTTTTTTATCATCATTCTACACATGATCCTAGTTGTATATTTTAGTACATTTTCAAAGCATAAGGATGTGTGAAAACAGATTCACCTTATTCTCTACAATGTATTTTTATTTGAAATATTCAGTACAAACCATCACCATGAGTCGCCCTACTTCATGACACTCTCTTCACTTATAAAATCTTTTATTTTGTTAGGTAGTAAGCTATTTTTTAAGAATGCAATAGTTTCTCATTAGCTTCAAGTTTTGTTGAACATGTATGCAAGGTAAAAATCTTAAAAGATAGGTACAATTCCAGTTGTATGAAGGTGTGTCTTACCTCAAGGAATAATGGCATCATACTAAGAAACGCAGTGAATCCTGCAGTTGTCACCAGGTTTGGTTTGCAACCAACTGCAAGTTTGTTTTGGTACATGAAATGTAAGAGTCATCACCTAATTTCTTCCTGACTGGTGTTATTTTATGTGAATTACTAGTAAGTATGACCTGTTATGCATTGTTATCTTGTAAAAAAGAATTGTTTTTGTGGTATAGAATTGATCATCACTTTGTTTATGTGTGTGAAGATGTTTGGGATTTGATCTAAGGGCCACTGTTGCCACAGACTTACCACTGGCCACTGTCCCAAAGCTGAACCTTTGTCTTATAAGATGCAGGCTCATTTTCTGAGACATTTTTGGGGGAGAAAAAAGGTGCGTTTTATGTCATCAAAAATAATATTTTGCTCATTCGTAGATATCATTTGCAAGACTTCCAAAATAATGTTAATGATTGCATACATATTTTAAACATTTACAACATGCATTCTGGAGCCAGTTCCCACCCAGTCCTTCTCACCACCTCTCCCACCACACTGCTCTTCTCCACTCAGTGTTATTACTCCACATCCACAGGCCATCACTAGCAGACCTCTTGGGTGGTTTCCAAGACCCCAGCTTGGCCTTCAAGCCACTTAACCATACCAGGGTCTTCCTCCAGCAGCTCACCAGAATATAACTGGATAACTTGCCTGCTGCCAGCACCTCCAGGCCTCTAGAGGTTGTGGCACCACAGCCTGCACAGCCCCTCAAATCCCCAACAAGAACAAGAACACAACAGGGTAGTGGGAGTGATGGCTTCAAGACACACTGCCACTGTACAAGGCAGCTGTTACTCTTGTACATCATGTGCTGCTTACTAGACTGTGCCTAAAAATCTGAGAGGAAAAAGTAAAAGCTCACAGGACTGGTTGACAAGACAGCTAAATGACCCTTATGTGAAGTTGACCAAGCAACATCAGTGCAGGTGAGCCTCAGCCCTCTCTTTTACCCCTTCCTTTCCCACATTAGCCATCTTCCCACTCCCTCCCCAGGAAGGCCCCTATGATCATTAGCCAATGCAAGACACTGCAATAGAGTGACAGTGTATACCTGTTTTTTGGGGCCACTTCTTGGTAAATATGTTGATCATGATAATTTTTCAGACTGAGATAAATTTTTTTACTGCTCAAAATAATATGCTTTTTCAAAAGGAGATAGTGACATTGAATAATCTTAGCTATAGCAGCTCCTCATGAAGCAGCTAAATTATGTGGATATTGATGATGAATACATACTGTACAATATGGGTGTGAGGGTTGTTTTAGGGTCACTCACGGTTACATTAGTGACGTGATCCATCGTACACTGCTTCACAAATTGTAAGTCCATGCTGACAGGGTTTACTTGGAGAGATATAGTGTGATGCATGTGTTTGTATGTTTGTTTCCAGTATGTAATGATGCATGCTCTCTTGCATCTCTTTTGTTCAGCAAATGAGAACTGTACTTTTAATGACATTAGAATGTCGTTAAATGTCACTTACTTCCAGGCAATGCATCATTTATTTTCAGCCAGTCACCATGTGTATATGTTGCAGCCACAGCAGTCAGCTAGTTACCCACAAGGGTACTCAGTGTCACAATGGCAACTGAGTGTAGTGCACACAAATTTAAATATTTGGATTTTATCATGCAGTTCCATAAGCAAGGCATACAATTCTTAAGATTGCACAGTGTTTTGCCAAAATTAGTAGAGTGCTGAACAATCGATGGCACCAGTACCCTTTGAGGATGAGGAAGAGGAGGTCTGCAAACCACACCTTGGACTCTTTATTTTTTCTATTAAGGTTTAGGTCTGGTTATGTTAGGTTAATGTCCTTAACCCATAAACTGCAACATTTATCATATGATGAACAGCATGTAACTGTGACTTACATCATATGATATGAAGGCTCTTTTTAATCTTGGCAGCCTGTATTTTGCACCCATATGTCTTGAAATGATGTTTGGCAACTCAGAGTGAGCGAGCCCACACTCTCTCTCTCTCTCTCTCTCTCTCTCTCTCTCTCTCTCTCTCTCTCTCTCTCTCTCTCTCTCTCTCTCTCTCTCTCTCTCTCTCTCTCTCTCTCTCTCTCTCTCTCTCTCTCTCTCTCTCTCTCTCTCTCTCTCTTTCTTCCATGTGTGTGTGTGTGTGTGTGTGTGTGTGTGTGTGTGTGTGTGTGTGTGTGTGTGTGTGTGTGTGTGTGTGTGTGTGTGTGTGTGTGTATTTACCTAGTTGTGTTTACCTAGTTGTGGTGTACGGGAGGGGAGTAATCTCATAGTACAGCGTCTCTATATCTATCAGTTTGGTTTTAAAAGCACTGACAGTTTCGGCATTGACAACGTCTTCACCGAGTTCATTCCATTTGTTCTCATTTCAGTGAGGAAAACTATACTTCTTAATGTCTCTTCTACAGTTAACTTTCTTCAACTTCTTGCTGTGACCACTTGTACTCTGTGTGTCTAAATTTATAAAAACCTTCTTTCTTCACATTTTCCATACCATTTATCATTCTATAGATGTTTATTAAATCTCTCTCTCTCTCCTATTTTCAAGGGTAGGAATTTCCAACATTCTTAATCTCTCTTCATAGGTCAATTTACTCAACTCTGAAACCATCTTAGTGACTGCTCTTTTTGCTTTTTCTAATTTTATAATATTCCTCTTTGTATGATGAGACCACACCACTGCTGCATATTCCAATCTTAGTCTTATCATGGAAATCAACAACTTTTTATCATTTCTTCTTCCAAATATGAGTGCCATTCTTATTCTTTTTAACAATTTCACTGTCTCCAGTAATTTTATCAATGTGTCAAATTTTCAGTAACTGTTACTCCCAAATCTACTTCCTCTTTTGACTTCTTTAACTTCACACCATCCATATCATAATAATATTGTATTCTTTTCTTACTCTTACCAAACTCCATTACTTTGCATTTACTGAAATGGAATTCCATTTGCCAAGATTTACTCCATCTATTTATCTTATTTAAATCATCTTGCAGTACCATACAGTCATTTACATTATCTATCCTTCTCATCAGTTTAGCATCATCTGCAAATAAGTTCATATAACTATCTGTTTCTTCATTTATGTCGTTCACATATATTACAAACTTTATCGGTCCTAAAACTGACCCCTGTGAGACACCACTAGTTACTTTTAGCCAAGATGAATTCTGGTCTTGTATTACAGTTCTCATCTCTCTATCATCCAGATAATCCTCCATTCACTCCAGCTGTCTTCCTCCAAATTTTCCATAATTTTTTAATCTTCCTTAGCAATCTTTGGGATGTACTTTGCTTTCTTCAAGTCTAAGTAGACACCATCCACCCATCCGTCTCTCTCCTGCACAATATTAACTATCCTTGAATGAAAGGACAGTAAGTTTATGGAGCATGATCTTCCCCTTTTAAATCCAAATTGACAATTTACTAAAACTTCATCTTTTTCCAGGTGTTCCATCCATCTTTCCTTTATTGTTCTTTCACATAATTTTCCTTCAGGAGGAGGCAGTAGACACCTGCTAAAACAATAATTACTCCCAGTGAGGTCTAAAGCACTGGATCAGAGGGTACTGTGAACTTATCATTAAACCTACCTGTGATCTCACTGAACTTTTCCTTTTGTGTCTCACAACACAAGGGGGCAGTCACAGCCTGCCCTATAAAGACAACTCTCTTCCTCCACACAAAACTACAAGCACCTAATAACACACACAACCTTCACTCAAAATTTCAAAATTCATGACAACTCCTACACCAGCTTTGGAGTCCTCATCTGGGGAGGAGACCACAAATGTCCCCTGGTTGGACTGCTCTGCTGATGACGCCCCTAAGTATCTTGACACCCCCTCAATTTTTTCTTCATTTACTTCTGCAACATTTGTGATCTAAGATCTAATTTTCAGTCTGTAGAACACCACCTCTCCTCTTCTAAACATCATCTTCTTTTCCTCACTGAAACTCAGGTGCCTGAGACAACTGACAGTAGCCCTTTTTCTGTTCCCTCCTACTTTCTCTATCCTCATTTTCAATCCAAAGCTGGATGTTGCATTTATGTGCGCAACAATTTAACCTGCTCTCGTGCCCACGCTCTTGAATCTTCCGAGTTTTCCACTATCTGGCTACGACTACAGAGTCACTCTCAAACTAAATTTATCTGTGCTCTATATCTCTCACCTAACTCCTCTGACTATAAGAAATTCTTTGACTACTTAACTTCCAAAGTGGAGCACATTCTGACACTCTTCCCTTTTTGCAGAGATCTCCATTCTTGGAGACTTCAGTGTTCACCACCAGCTTTGGCTTTCCTCTCCCTTCACTGACCATCCTGGTGAACTAGCCTTCAACTTTGCTATGCTCCACGACCTAGAGCAATTGGTGCAACACCCTACTTGTATTTCTGACCGTCTTGGAGATATGCCCAACATTCTTGACTTCTTCCTGACCTCTAATCCTTCTGTTTATGCTGTCACCCTCTCTATTCCATTGAGCTCCTCCGATCACAGTCTCATATCTGTATCTTGTCCTATCACTCCAATCCCTCCTCAGCATCCCCCTAAGCAAAGGTGCCTCTGGCATTTTGCCTCTGCTAGTTGGGGGGACCTGAGGAGGTATTTTGCTGATTTTCCTTGGAATGACTACTGCTTCCGTGTCAGAGACCCGTCTTTGTGTGCTGAATGCATAACAGAGGTGATAGTGTCTGGCATGGAGGCATACATTCATTCCTCTCTCTTTTTCTCGGACTAAACCTTCCAAACCTTGGTTGAACACAGCTTGTTCTCGTGCTATACATGATAGAGAGGTGGCCCACAAAAGGTACTTAGGCCTTCCATCACCAGAATCTCATGCACTTTATATTTCTGTCTGGAACCATGCCAAGTCTGTTCTCCATCTAGTCAAAAACTCCTTCAGTAATAGAAAGTGTCAAAATCTTTCAAGATCTAACTACCCTCATGACTCTCTGACATCTAGCCAAAAATATCTCCTGGCATCTAGCCAAAAATATCTTCAATAACTTTGCTTCTTCTTCTTCTTTCCCTCCTTTATTTCAACCAGATAGCACCACTACCATCACATCTATTTCTAAAGCTGAACTCTTTGCTCAAACCTTTGCTAAAAACTCTACCTTGAACGATTCTGGGCTTGTTCCTCCCTCTCTTCCACCCTCTAACTACTTCATGCTACCTATTAAAATTCTTCACAATGATGTTTTCCATGCCCTTGCTGGCCTAAACCCTTGAAAGGCTTATGGACCTGATGGGGTCCCTCCTATTGTTCTCCGAAACTGTGCCTCCGTGCTTGCACCTTGCCTAGTCAAACTCTTTCAGCACTGTCTGTCAACATCTACTTTTCCTTCTTGCTGAAAGTTTGCCTACATTCAGCCTGTTCCTAAAAAGGGCGACTGTTCTAATCCCTCAAACTACTGTCCTATTGCTTTAATTTCCTGCCTATCTAAAGTTTTTGAATCTATCCTCAACAGGAAGATACTTAAACATCTGTCACTTCACAAACTTCTATCTGATTGCCAGTATGGGTTCCGTCAAAGCCGCTCTACTGGTGATCCTCTGGCTTTCCTTACTGAGTCTTGGTCATCCTCTTTTAGAGATTTTGGTGAAACTTTTGTTGTTGCCTTGTACATATCAAAAGCTCCTGATAGAGTCTGGCACAAAGTCTTGATTTCCAAATTACCCCCCTATGGCTTCTATCTTTCTCTCAAGTTTCCTTTCTGACCGTTCTATTGCTGCTGTGGTAGACGGTCACTGTTCTTCTCCTAAATCTATTAACAGTGGTGTTCCTCAGGGTTCTGTCCTGTCACCCACTCTCTTTTTATTATTCATCAATGACCTTGTAAATCAAATTTCCTACCCTATCCACTCCTACGCTGATGATACCACCCTGCACTTTTCCATGTCTTTTTATAGACATCCAACCCTTCAGGAGGTAAACATTTCATGCAGGGAAGCCACAGAACGCCTGACTTCTGATCTTTCTAAAATTTCTGATTGGGGCAGAGCAAACTTGGTATTGTTCAATGCCTCAAAAACTCAATTCCTCCATCTATCAACTCAACACTACCTTCCAGACAGCTATCCCCTCTTCTTCAGTGACACTCAACTGTCCCCCTCTTCTACACTGAACATCCTTGGTCTGTCCTTTACTTATAATCTGAACTGGAAACTTCACATCTCATCTCTAGCTAAAACAGCTTCTATGAAGTTAGGTGTTCTGAGATGTCTCTGCCAGTTTTTCTCATCTCCCCAGCTGCTAACTCTGTACAAGGGCCTTATCCGTCCATGTATGGAGTATGCTTCACATGTCTGGGGAGGTTCCACTCATGCCGCTCTTCTAGACAGGGTGGAATAAAAAAGTTTTTGTCTCATCAACTCCTCTCCTCTAACTGACTGTCTTCAGCCTTTCTCATTGCCGCAATGTTGCATCTCTAGCTGTCTTCTACTGCTATTTTCATGCTAACTGCTTTTCTGATCTTGCTAACTGCATGCCTCCCCTCCTCCCACAGCCTTGCTGCACAAGACTCTTCTTTCTCTCACCCCTATTCTGTCCACCTCTCTAATGCAAGAGTTAACTAGTATACTCAATTATTGATCCCTTTCTTTGGTAAACTCTGGAACTCCCTGTCTGCTTCTGTATTTCCACCTTCCTATGAATTGAATTCCTTCAAGAGGGAGGTTTCAAGACACTTATCCTTCAATTTTTTTTACTTTTCTGGGACTGGCACCTCGGTGGGCTTTTTTTTTTTTTTATTGGATTTTCGTTGTCCTTGGCCAGTGTCCCTCCTACATTAAAAAAAAAAAAACACTATTCAAGGACACTGGTCTATATTTTAGTGTATTTTCCTTATTTCCTCTTTTGTATGTTGGTGTAATATTTGTTCTTTTCCAGTCTTTTGGTTCTCTTCCCTGTGATAGTGATGTCATCACTAGACTGTGAATTTTATCAGGCAGTTGTTCTGTACATTCCTTCAATATCTTGTTTGGTACTCCATCTGGATCAGATGCTTTAATTACTTCAAGTTCTTCCATCATCTTAAGTATTTCCTCATAACTGACCTGGACTGCACTCAGTATATATCTCACCAACTTATCCCTTCCAGCATCAAACTCCCCTTCCACGGTAAATAACAATCTGAAACTATTGTTCATAACCTCCACCATGTCCTGTTTGGGTTCATTTATACACTTATCTTTTATATCTCTTTTATAGTTTCTTCTCTCCATTCTTATTATCTCAATGTACTTGTTTCTAGCATCAATATATTCCTCCCATCTGCTCTCAGTTTTCCTCTTCTTCCATCTATTCCAACCATTTGATTTACAATTTGTAGTTTCTTTGCATTATGTATTGAACCATTCTTTACCCTTTCTACATCTCACTCCTCCTTTAGGTACAAATTTCTCCACAGCAGAATTATATTTCCTTATAAATTCATCTCATTTTCTGGAACATCTACATCTTCAAAGTCTTTCCAGCCCATGGCAACAAACTACTTTCTTAATTTTTCAAAATCATCTTTACTATATTTAAATCTTCTTACCTTATAATTTTCATCAGTGATTACATTTTCATTTTTCAAATTAAATTCCATCAACATGTGATCACTTTTACCTAGAGGGCTATCATAGTGTATTGTTTCAATAATTTCCATGTCCTTGGTAAACACTAAATCAAGTCTTGATGGTTTATCTCTTCCACTAAATCTTATATCACAGTCTATCCACTGAGTCATCAAGTTTTCCACTGTTCAGGTTAACAGTCTATTACTCCATGAGGTCTTACTTCTAGTAGTTGTCAGTGTTTCCCACTTTATCTCCTTACAATTAAAATCACCAACAATAACTATATCACTACTTTCCATCACTATCTTTTCAAGACCTTTTAACACATCTACCAATGTCTCTTCGTGCTCTTCTTTTTGCCAAGCATTGGTCACAGGTGGCACATACACTCCTACATAATTCATTATCCTTTCTTTTTCACTTCTAATCATCACTTGTAGAATTTCAGACTTGTCTTCACTTTTTATTACCCTCTCCACTTCAACACACTTTTTAATCAGAATGATCACTCCCCCCTCCTCCCTTGTTACTTCTGTTTTTCATCCATAAATCATATTTACCAGTGTCAGGAGTTCCCCATTCATTTTTCCATTTTGTCTCACATAATACAGCAACATCCGGTGCGGTTCTGTTTAATAACTCATTTAATTCCATCTTTGTTGACATTAATCCATTTACATTAGTATAACATACTGTTTGATGTACCATTTCTTTATTCTCATGTCTCTTACTCTTCAGAAAAACTTCTCTTTTTGTTGTTTGTCTTTTTGTTTAGCCTCATTTATCAGCTCCTTTTGCTTCAACCTTTCAATCTCATCCATATCCCTGTTTATCCATACATTTTTATATTCTTCATCTCCAGACAACCTCCAAGACCCACTAATTACCTCTTCTGCTTGTACCTACATTGCAAACTTTGTGTGTGTGTGTGTGTGTGTGTGTGTCAGATATACACACAGCTCTGCAACACACACTTGTGCACACACACACACACACACACACACACACACACACACACACACACACACACACACACACACACACACACACACACACTGCACCCAAATCAGGCAGTTAAAAAATTAAAGACCTGTTGTTGTTTGAGATCCCTTACCACTCCCCGTACTCTCCTTTTGTCTCATCCCACAGGCATTGTCCATGATGCTTCCTGTGTTGTGGTTCCATCATGGCAGGCATGGAAGTGCCTCTCACTGCATCACCACCTCATGATCATTGAGAGCATGGACACAGACACTGAGGTGCGGCGCCTCTCCCCCATCACCCTCATTGCCAACACAAGCCACTTTTTTTTATCTTGTCCTTATAAATCTATTTACCAGATTGTCAGTTCCACATGGGATTTTTTGTGAGTGTTACTAATGCCTCCTCCTCCTCCTCCTCCTCCTCCTCCTCCTCCTCCTCCTCCTCCTCCTCCTCCTCCTCCAGGCCCTAGTGGGTACGTGGACCTCCTCAATGGACAGATGGACAGAGGCTGGTGTGCTGGCTACATGTATCAGGAGCAAATCTCAACCTTCTTCTCTGTTGTGGCAACAGGGATGACATATGAGATGACCATGACCAGCATGCCCCTTCAGGTACTGCTGTGGTGCTTGTAATGGTGTTGTAGTGGTTGTAATGGTGGTAGTAGTAATAGTAGACAGTGATTGTAGCTATGGTAATAGTAGTTGTAGTAATTTTCAGTGGTATAATAATAATAGTAATTGGAGATAAACAGCAGGCAATTTACACCAATCTTTTTGACGCATAACCTAACATCATTTAACCCAGCCTAACCTCACAACCTAGCACAATCTCACCCAACACTAAGCCAACCTAATCTAACCTAACCCAATCAATTATTATTTCAGGAGCTGCATCTCTAACCTAACCTCACCACACTGACCCTCCACTCACATCACATCTTCAGGTGCTGCGTCTGCACCTGCCACACAGTCCATCCTCTGAGGCCGTTGTCCTGCTCATCTTCCCAAAGCCTCAGCGTTATGACACCTATGTGGATGGTGTCTTTGTTCCCCCAGCCAACCTCAACACCTCTGCAGCTGGCTACAAGCTGTTGCCTGAGAACCCCACCCATCCTCAGGCTTTCCTTCCCATGTTGGACAATGTAAGGGATGGCTGTGTGCTGTGTTGTGTTGTGTCGTGTTGTGTTTGGAATGTAAGGGATGGTTGTGTGTTGTGTTGCATTGTGTTTGGAATGTAAGGAATGACTGTGTGTTGTGTTGTGTAGGGAATATAAGGAATGGCTGTGTGTTGTTTTGTGTTGTTTGAGGCACTGGAGCTCTGTACTTTGCCCTGTCAGTTTGGGGCAAAGGACCAACTGCTCTGCCTTGTCTCTTCCTGCTGGTAACAGAACAACCACTCAGCCTTGCCTCTCCCTGTCAGTTTTGTCATGCCTCCCTATCTGTTTAGTTTTGTCATGCCTCTCACTGTCAGTTTTGTTATGCCTTTCTCAATTTTGTCATGTCCCCATGTCAGTTTTGTTGTGCCTCCCTGTCAGTTTTGTCATGCCTCCCTCTCAGTCTTGTCATGTCTCTCCATGTCAGTTTTGTCAGGCCTCCCTGTCAGTCTTGTCATGTCTCTCCCTGTCAGTTTTGTCATAGCTCTCCCTGATAGTTTTAGGCAAGGGAAACACTATTATGCCATGCCTGTCTCTGTCGCCACCTCTCCAGCTCACCCAGACCCTCCCCTGCAGGCAATGGGGACCAACTTCTTCCAGCGCAGTGCTAAGCTGGTCCATGTGGTGCTGTGTGAAGGCCACATCCTTGACATCAAGACCACGCCCATGATCACCCTCACCAGTGGCCTCATGGTGAAGGAAGATGAGTTTTATGAGCAGAACGTGGTGTTGAATCTGGCCAGCCTGTTTGAGGTATCCCCAGACAACATCAGGGTCATCAGTGTTATGCAGGAGCTCTCCAAGAGACAGCAGGGAAGGCTGGAGGTGGGCACAGTGAGGATGCATGTTGGGTCTGGTCTGTGTTGAGTCTGACTGTGGTGGGTGCAGCTGTGTTCAATGTGGCTGTGTTGAGTCTGGCTTTATTGGATCTGTGTGTTGTGCGTGGCAGTGTTGGTCTGTGTGTTATGTGTGACCATATTGTTTGTGGCTATGTTGGGTGTGGCTGTGTTTGGTGTGGCTGTCTGGGCTGCCTGGTCTCCCTTACTAGTAGGAGCTCAACATGCAAGACTTATTCTCAAATGTTTGGGAGTCTCAACTAATTGGAGATCTAATGGAATTTATCTGAGTTTTCAAGGTAATTTTTATGACACTTGTGATAGGGAATGATCTCACCATGAAAGGGCAGGATCAAACCAGTTTATGCTGTGAGGCTTTGCTGTGGAAGTATGTGGACAGCTGTGGTGTGCCTAAGCTCTTGGGATGTAGCAGGGTGGTCCACAAGACTGTCCCATTACACTAGGAGCCAACGGAGCTAAGAGTGTGAGTGATGTGTGCAGGAATGTGTGGTGCTTTGTGTGGGCCATCCTATGTGAGATTGCCAGCCTGGTATATAGATAGATAGATAGTGGTAGTTTAACAAGGACTGTGCCAAATGAATGGGAAAGTTGCCTATGAGATTCTTACTATTCATTATATCTGAAAATAATTACTAAAGAGAACAAAATGTTTAAGAATACAACTTAAATTTACTTAGGCTGAAGTGGCCAGCGCTCACACTACAAGCCTGAATGGTGAGGAGGAGGAGGGAGCAATTGGTGGGGAGGTGATTCCCTACAAGAAGCTGGTGCAGAGTCTGGAGAAGGCCGTCAATAGATTCCAGGATGGATCATGCAGCAACTGTGCCTCTCTCTCTTGGTAAAGTGAACCTCTGCTCTTTGTTCCTTTGTGATCTTATGTTGTCTCTTCCTCCAATGCTTCCTCTTAAGGCAAACACTACTCTGTCTCTTTACTGCCTTAAGTCATCTCTCACTCCTATAACTCCTTTTAGTAAAATAACACTGTTCTCTGCCCCTTTACTGCCTTGAATCATGTCCTCCTGCACTTTGTCATCAGCTGAACCATTAACAGAGGTAGTGTGTTCCTCCAATACCCACCTCTCTTCCTCAGGTGAGTGACCCCATCGAGCCACCACCCAAGGAAGCCCCTCCAAAGGCCACAGAGGAGGAAGGCAGTGTTGTCATTCTGGATGCCAAGCTGTTCTACAAGCAGCAGGAGAAGGAGGTGGCAGAGAAGATCAAGGAAAGCCTGGCAGTGACTGAGTATACCAAGCCATCCAGTGCATTGGTGCTGAGTGGTGTGTCCAGCAGTGTGGTGCAGTACACAGTGTTTGAAATGCAGCTGTCCTTTACTGTGCTGGATACAGAGGTGTGTGTGTAGTTGTAGTATACAGGGACTAAGCTACACACCTCTGGTTCTGTCTCCTCCTTTATTCATCCATCAGTTTATGTACATTTCTTGCCTCTCTCACCTTTGTTTTTCTACTTGTGATAAACAGGGGCTGGGCTACATTCCTTATCCCATCTCTGTATTCATTCAGTCCTTGTGTGTGTGTGTGTGTGTGTGTGTGTGTGTGTGTGTGTGTGTGTGTGTGTGTGTGTGTGTGTGTGTGTGTGTGTTTACCTAGTTGTATTTACCTAGTTGTGAAATACAGGACAAGATCCACACTAGGCTTGTGCCGTCCCGTCTCCATATCGACTTTTATCTAGATTTTCTTTAAATTTATGAATTGTCTTTGCACATACAGTCTCATCCTTAAGTTCATTCCACACTGTTATACTTCTGTGTGGGAAGCTATGTTTCTTGATGTCTCTTCTGCAAACACTCCTATTCAGTCTCCTTCCATGTCCTCTTGTGTCTCTAGTATCTGGTATCAAGAGGTCTTCTCTGTCCGACTTTTCCATTCTTTCCAGTATTCTATACTCGTATATATAGCTATCAAATCACCTCTTTCCCTCTTTTTTTCTAGTGTAGTCAGGCCCAACCTCTTCAGCCTTTCCTCATAACTATACTCTCTTAAGCTTGCAAGGATTTTAGTTGCAGCTCTGGATTCTTTCTAACTTTCTTGTATCCTTTTTCAGACTTCGACCACACTGATGCTGTGTACTCCAATCTCGGATGTATCATCGTTGTTATCAGTTTTTTATCATATCTTCATCAATATAGGAGAATGCTATCTTGATGTTTTTCAACAGTTTATATGTTTCTCCTATAATTTTTGTTTATGTGCTTCCAAAATGATAAATTATCAGTAATAATTACTCCTAGGTCTTTTTCTTCTGATCTTATAGAGATTTCCTCATTCCCTAAGTAATAGTTGCCAACTGGTCTTTTCACACTTTTTCCAAACCTCATCACACTACATTTTTTAGCATTAAACTCCATGTTCCACCTCATTAACCCTTCATTAATCTTAATTAAGTCCTGATTTAAAGCATTGCAATCCTCTTCATTTGTTACTTTCCTCATAATCTTAGCATCAAGAGTGAAAATGTTCATGTAACTTTCTACACCTTCTGTCACATCGTTTACATAAACTGTGAACAAAATAGCCACTCGTTACTGTTCTCCAGTTTGACCTGCTGCCTTTAATTACTGTCCTCATTTCTCTGTTTGTCAAAAAGTCAGTCATCCACTTTAACAGTGATCCACTGAGTCCTCCAGTTTTTTCCAATTTCCATATTAGTCTTCTGTGTGGAACTTTATTGAATGCTTTTCTCAGATCTAAGTATATGCAGTTGGCCCATCCATCTCTCTCTCTGGCACTATATCTAATACTCTTGAGTAGAAACTTATCAAATTTGTAACACAAGATCTTCCTTTTCTGAAACCAAACTGTTTCTCTGTTATCACCTTGTTGTCTTCTAGGTATTTCACCCATCTGTTCTTGATAATCTTTTCACAAATCTTTGCCACCACACTTGTGAGTGATACAGGTCTATAATTTAATGGATCTTCTTTACTTCCAGTCTTGTGGATTGGGGTAATATCTGCCCATTTCCAATCTATGGGTACTCTACCTTTTACCAGGATGGTGCTAATTATATTGTGCAATGCTGAGACTAATTGTGAGCTATGCTCTTTTAAAATCCAACTGGAGACACCATCAGGACCCATTGCTTTCTTTACATCCAGGTCTTCCAACATATTCTTTACTTCATCTACTGATGTTTTAATCTCCTTTAGGTCGGTCTCTTTTTCTAATGCTGTCCTCTCATCTCTGAAATCATTTTCCTTAGTAGACACAGAGTGGAAGTATCTGTTAAACACTTCAGCTACCTCTTCTGGGTTATCCACTGTCTCTTCTCCAGCCTCTACTGTGCTTATTTCATCTTTACTCTTTAATTTTCCATTAATGAATTTATAAAATAATTTTGGTTGGTCTTTACATTTCTCCACAACATTCTTTTCAAAATTTTTCTGCTCATCTCTGCGAGTTTTAAGAAATTCGTTCCTCTTCCTTATATAATTGTTCCACAGGTCCAGTCTCCTGTTTTTCTTCCACTTGTTCCATGCTTTTTCTCTCTCCAATCTAGCTGTTGCACATCTGTTGTACCCATTTCTCTACTCCCTCATTATAAATGTCCAGGAAAGCTGTCCACTTTTCCTTTATGTCCTCCTTTTGAATAACCATGTTCCAATTCACTTCACTGAAATACTTCCTAAGTTGTCCAAAGTTAGTCTTGCTGTAGTTTAGCCATTCTCTTCTGTGGTCCTCTTTTCTTATACTGAGGTTATTATCCATAGCTGTGAACTGAATCAGCACATGATCACTTTTTCCTATTGGGTTTATGTATTTAAGGTCTTCTACTATTTCTTGTTTCTTGGTGGAAATTAGATCGAGCCTTGAAGGTGCTTCATTTTATCTAAATCTTGTGTCATCTGTAACCCATTGTGTCTGGAAATTTTCAGTAGCCAGGTCTAGTAGCTTGTTCCCGCCATGATGGCTCACTGCCTTCTGTGGTCCAATTCTCCCAAGATATCTCTTTACAGTTAAAGTCCCCCATCAGGAGTATATCGTCATTTTCCTCAAATAACTCTGCCAAACGTGTCCTTGTGTCCTCAAGCATTTTGTTATATTCGTCCTCTCTCCAAGAGTTGGAATAGGGGGGAACATAAGTCACCACAATGTTACAGTATCTTACAATATTCTGTCTTAAGTTTATTTTCAATACTTCTGCCTCCTCCACCCCATATGTGACAGATTCCACTAATAAATCCTTCCTAATTAGAAGCATCACACCTCCTCCCTGTTTATTTTTTTCTATTTCTCATCCAGAGGTTGTATTTTCCTTCACCAATATTTGATATATCCCTTCACTTGCAAATTTAATTTCAACAATTCCCATGATGTCCGGTTTCTCCTCTTTTAATTTCTTTGATCTCTCCAGTTAGCTCTTTTTCTTCTTGTAATGTCCCCACTAATTTTTCCACACATGTCTTTTCCTTCTTTTCTCTTTCAGTCCACTGAGGTGTATACTCTTCCTTCAGACTGAATACCACGACAGTTTTTTTCTTATCCTCAGTTTCTCTCACCAAGTTTTCTTTGTTTTATAACTTGAACAACTTTTTCTGTTAGCTTTTTGTTGTTTGCCTTTGTTTGTTCCTCCACAATTTTCCTAAAATCTATCTTTTCTTTCTCTTGTTCTTTCTTCCAATTTTCCTGTTTTACATTTAACTCTTCCACTTTGCCTTCATATTCCATTGCTTTCTTTTCATATAACGTTTGTTTTTTATGTAGATCGTCATATGCACCTCTCCACACCCCCTTCTCGGTGATCAAAGTTGAACCATCTTCTCCATCTTGTCAAATCTATCCTTCATTTCCTTCATTTCAGTTTCCAGTGTGATAATTCTCCTTCTCATCATTGCTTTCCCGACCCTTCAGTCCTCTTCCCCAAATCCCGAGGTCTCTCTGTCTAGCCTTCGAGACGGTCCCCATTGGCATAAACAACATAGTGGGGACCGAAGTAGACCCCTATTCACCGCTCATTATAACAATTTAACTGCTTTGGAGACGGAACAGCAACGAGTAGAACCAGTGTGAACTCTCATACTCTGTATTTCCACTAGGGCAACTCTCAGTGACGTAGATGGCTGGATTTTTAGTGTGTGTGTGTGTGTGTGTGTGTGTGTGTTTAGTAAACTTTCAGGCCTTTTTGGTTCCCATGAAAGGACTCAAAGATACACCAATAATTATTCTCTCTCTCTCTCTCTCTCTCTCTCTCTCTCTCTCTCTCTCTCTCTCTCTCTCTCTCTCTCTCTCTCTCTCTCTCTCTCTCTCTCTCTCTCTCTCTCTCTCTCTCTCTCTCTCTCTCTTGCTTCTCTTCTCTTCTCTTCTCTTGCAGGGTGCACCCACCAATGACCTGGGCCACAAGAGTGATCCCTGGCAGGTCACGGCAAGTCTCTTGGGAGGTCCGCCAGGTGCCATCCTCATGGGCACCACAACAGTTCCCAACAGGAATGGCACTGCCATCTTCACCAACCTGTCTGTCAGCAAGCCCGGGGAAGGCTACAACCTCACTTTCACCATCACCTACCCCAGCTATGCTCCAGCCCTCACCACCACCCTGGAGGAGACCTTCAGGTAGGTGCAGGTCTTTATTTATGTAAGAGGGGGACTGGTCAAGGGCAACAAAAAGTTTAAAAAAGCCCAATGAGAGTGCCAGTCCCTAAAGAGAGGTCAAAAAGAACCATCCAAAGCTGGAGCACAAGTGTCTGGTGTAAGAACAGAAGAATAAGAAAATAAGTGAAGCTGTAAGAAGCCATCAGGCCTACACATGGCAGTCCCTGTACAAAGCATGCTTACCTATTTCCACCTATCAACCTCATTCATAAATTTGTGTAATCTTCTTTTAAAGGTCACTAAATAATCAGCTTCATTACTGAGTCCATTCCATTCATCCTCCACTCTATTTAAAAACCAATTCCTTCCTATCTCCTTTAAATTCAACTTAATCAGGGTACATTAATGGTGTCTCTAGGGATTAGACCTTGACAGGATACTGAGGGAAATGCAAGTCTGACATACCAAAAAGGAGAGAAAAGGATCTCAGTATTTACCAAGATACAATTACTATTGGAGTCACATAAGTGATCTAATTGTTGGTCTTCTTTTGGTCTCCCCTCAGTGCATAAGTGATGTAATAGTTGGTCTTCTTTTGGCCTCCCCTCAGCTTGACACAGATGAGTGCAGCAATGGTCCTGCAGCAGCCCAGCATAGTGCAGGCCGGACAACCCACCACCATCACTGTTCACTTTGTTGACAAGGACTCTGGCTTGGTTTTTAATGGCCTGCCTTTCAAGGTGAGGAGACAGACAGGCATGATTGACTTAAATGTTGCATATAAAGAGTAATAAAATAATATAATCTTTGTTAACATGATGTGAGGAAGTGAGGAGACAGACAGGAATGATTTTTTTTTTCTTTTTTTTTATAGAGTAATAAAACAATATAATTTCTGTTATTGTTCAGTTTGTTGACAAAGATTCTGGATTGTAGTTTGATGGCAAGGCATTGAAGGTGAGGAGATGACAAAATCAAGTTAAATTTTTTGGGATAGCGTAATAAAACAATACTAATTCTGTTATCAAGAGGCATTCAGTTTGTTGACAAGGACTCTGGCCCAGTGCTTGGATGGCAAGACTTTAATGGTGTGGTAGACAGGAATAATCGAGTCAAGTTTATTTTTTGCATACATGCATGAAGTAATAAAGCAATATTATTTCTATTATCATGATACATTCATTCAGCTTGTTTACAAAAATTCTGGCTTAATGTTTGATGGTGAGGCTTTCAAGGTGAGGAGATGGACAGAAATTACTAAGTTAATTAAGGGACTGTAATGAACTTTTTTGAATGGAAATGTGTGCAAAAAGCAACATTGGTCTGTGCACACTGAAAAATCATCCAGCACTTTGGCAACAATCTGCCAAAGTTTGAGCCGTGTGTCTGAGACATAGCTTGTTTACACTCAGGCTTTAGATTACACCTTGTGGTACTCCTTATGTTTTGCTGTTTTTCATATACTGTATCTGTTTTTTTGTGTGTGCATGATTTTTGGAGACTTTTTCAGATGTGTGGCATGTTATCCCTAAGTGGTGGGAGGGGAGGGAGTGGGACAGTAATTACTGGATAATGAGTCAGTACTCAGTTGGCCTAAGGTGAGGCCAGGGCATGTATGTACTGCCACGCTGGTGCCAGACCATCCACATGACTCATAAAATTTATGAGAGGAATTGTGTTACTATCTTCTGTGAAGACCATAACCATAGCAGAGTCTTGTAAGTACAGTCACTAGGGTGTTGTAGGGAGGTCCACAACACTGTTCCTTCCCACCAGAGACCAGTGGGCCTAAGAGTGTGAGTGATGTGTGTGTGAGTGAGTGTTGCTTTGTCTGGGATTGGTGGCCTGGTGTATAGATAAGTAGATAGATGAAGGGAGTAAAATTATACCCTCTCTGTTATCCTTCCATAAGAAAGCACAGAAGTTGAGAGGAATTGCATCTGTACTGTATTTTCTTTCCTGAGCCTCTTCTCTCTCCTCCTCAGGCCAGACATTTGTGGGTAAACTGCTGGCAAAGACTGCTGAGGGACACTTTGAGGTTATCCAGAGGTATGCCAAGTAAGAAACAGAAGAGAATGTTACAAGGAGGAGGCAGCAGGCACCTGCCAAAATGATAATTACTCCCAGTGAGGTCTAAAGCACTGGATGATGGGGTGCTGTGAACTTATCATTAAATGCAGCTGTGACCTCAATGAATGTTTCCCTTTGTGTCTCACAAGAAAAGGGGACAGTCACAGCCTGCTCTCTAAAGACAACTCTCTTCCTTCACACAAAACTACAAGCATCTAATTACACACACCCTTCACTCAATTATCATGGAGACTCCTACACCAGCCTCATAGAGTCACCATCGGGGGAGGGGACAACAAATGTCCCCAGGTCAGACTGCTCTTCTGGTATCGACCCTAAGTGTCTTGACACCGCTCAACTTTTTCTTCATTAACTCCTGCAACATTTGCAGTCTTGGATCCAATTTTCAGTCTGTAAAAACACCATCTCTCCTCTACTAAACCTAATTTTCTTTTCCTCACTGAAACACAGGTGTCTAAGGCAACTGACATTAGCCCCATTTTTGTTCTCTCCTACTTTCTCTCTCCTCATTTTCAATCCAAAGCTGGATGTTGCATTTATGTGCACAACACTTTAACCTGCTCTCTTGCCCATGCTCTTGAATCTTCCGAGTTTTCCACCATCTGGCTACGATTACAGTCACTCTCAAACTAAATGTATCTGTGCTGTATACCTCTCACCTAACTCCTCTGACTTTAAAAAATTCTTTGACTTCTTAACTTCCAAAGTGGAGCACATTCTGACCCTCTTCCCTTTTGCAGAGATCTCCATTCTTGGAGACTTCAATGTTCACCACCAGCTTTGGCTTTCCTCTCCCTTCACTGACCATCCTGGTGAACCAGCCTTCAACTTTGCTATCCTCCACAACCTAGAGCAATCGGTGCAACACCCTACTTGTATTCCTGACCATCTTGGAGATATGCCCAACATTATTAACCTTTTCATAACCTCTAATCCTTCTCCTTATGCTGTCACCCTCTCTTCTCTGTTGGGCTCATCCAGTCACAATCTCATATCTTTATCTTGTCCTATCACTCCAATCCTTCCTCAGCATCCCCATAAGCAGAAGTGCCTCTAGGATTTTGCCTCTGCTAGCTGCAGGGACCCAAGGAGGTATTTTGCTGATTTTCCTTGGAATGACTACTGCTTCCATGACAGAGACCTGTCTGTGTGCAGAGTACATAACAGAGGTAGTAGAGTCTGACATGGAGGTGTACATTCCTCACTCTTTACCTTCCAAATCTTGGTTTAACACAGCTTGTTCTCATGCTATACATGATAGAGAGGTGGCCTACAAAAGGTACTTAAGCCTTCCATCACCAGAATATCATGGGCTTTATATTTTTGCCCGGAACCATGCCAAGTCTGTTCTCCATCTAGCCAAAAACTCCTTCATTAACGGAAAGTGTCAAAATCTTTCAAGATCTAACTCCCCTTGTAACTTCTGGCACCAAGCCAAAAACATCTCCAATAACTTTGCTTCTCCTTCTTTTCCTCCTTTATATCAACCGGATGGTACCACTGCTATCACATCTATCTCTAAACCTGAACTCTTTGCTCAAACCTTTGCTAAAAACTCTACCTTGGACAATTCAGGGCTTGTTCCTCCCTCGCCTCCACCCTCTGACTACTTCATGCTACGTATTAAAATTCTTCACAGTCATGTTTTCATGCCCTCCCTGGCCTACACCCTCGGAAGGCTTATGGACCTGATGGGGTGCCTCATATTGTTCTCCGAAACTGTGCCTCTATGCTTGCACCTTGCCTAATCAAACTCTTTCAACTCTGTCAGCATCTACCATTCCTTCTTGCTGGGAGTTTGCCTACTTTCAGCCTGTTCCTAAAAAGGGTGACTTCAAATCCCTCAAACTGCCATCCTATTGTTTTAATTTCCTGCCTATCTAAAGTTTTTTAATCAATCATCAACAAGAAGATTCTTAAACATCTTTCACTTCACAACCTTCTATCTGATCACCAGTATGGGTTCCATCAAGGCCACTCTACTGGTGATCTTTTGGCTTTCCTTACTGAGTCTTAGTCATCCTCTTATAAAGATTTTGGTGAGACTTTTGCTGTTGCTTTGGACATATCAAAAGTTTTTGATAGAGTTTGGCACAAAGCTTTGATTTCCAAACTACTCTCCTGCGCCTTCTATCCTTTTCTCTGTAACTTCATCTTAAGTTTCCATTCTGACCGTTCTATTGCTGCTGTGGTAGATGATCACTATTCTTCCTTTAAATCTATTAACTGTGGTGTTCCTCAGGGTTCTGTCCTATCACCCACTCTCTTCTTATTATTCTCCAGTGACCTAAACCAAACTTCTTGTCTTATCCACTCCTACACTGATGATACCACCCTGCACTTTTCTACGTCTTTTGTAGAAGTCCAATCCTTCAGGAAGTAAAGAGTTCATGCAGGGAAGCCACAGAAGACCTGACTTCTGATCTCTCTAAAATTTCTGATTGGGGCAGAGCAAACTTAGTATTATTCATTGCCTCAAAAACTCAATTCCTCCACCTATCAACTTGACACAACCTTCCAGATAACTATCCCATCTTCAGTGACACTTAACTGTCCCCCTTTCTACACTGAACATCCTTGGTCTGTCCTTTTCTTATAATCTAAACTGGAAATTTCACATCACATCCCTAGCTAAAACAGCTCTTATGAAATTAGATGTTCTGAGACATCTTCACCAGTTTTTCTCATCCCCCCCCAACTGCTAACTCTGTACAGGGGCCTTATCTGTCCATGTATGCTTAACATGTCTGGGGGGGTTCCACTTGTACTGCTCATCTAGACATTATGGAATCAAAAGCTTTTTGTCTCATCAGCTCCTCTCCTCTAACTGACTGTCTTCAGCCGGTTTCTCATCACTGCAATGTTGCATCTCTTGCTATCATCTACCGCTGTTTTCATGCTAACTGCTCTTCTAATCTTGCTAACTGCATGTCTCCCCTCCTCTGACGGCCTCGCTGCACAAGGCTTTCTTCTTTCTTTCACCCCCTATTATGTTCACCTCTCTAATGCAAGAGTTAACCAGTATTCTCAATCATTCATTCCTTTCTCTGGTAAACTCTGGAACTCCCTGCCTGCTTCTGTCTTTCCACCTTCCTATGACTTGAATTCCTTCAAGAAGGAGGTTTCAAGACACTTATCCTTCAATTTTTGACTGCTGCTTTGGACCCTTTTATGGGACTGGCATCTCAGTGGGTCTTTTTATTTTTTGATGGGGGGAGGGGGAGGGTTGTTGCCCTTGGCCAGTGTCCCTCCTACTTGAAAAAATAAATAAATAAAAATATCACCACCCATATCTTCCCAACACAAATACTGACAACAGACCCTGTGTCAGGCTGTATGTACCAGATGAGGCCGTGTCAATGCTCACCTTTGAGAACATCATATTTGAGGCGCCTGACGTGAGACAGCAACTCATAGCCAAGGTTGCTGTCGTCTCCGCTAGCTGGTACGTGGAGTCCTCTCGAGTATTGGTGTCAGTCTGGTAAACTCTGGAGCTCCCTGCCTGTGTCTGTACTTCCTTATACAAGACACTTCTTAAATTTAGGGTAATTCTTTTGGCTCTGTCTTCTAGAGACTGGTACCTCAGTGGACCCTTTTATTTTTATTTATTTATTTATTTATTTTATTTCATTTTATTTTATTTCATTTCATTTATTTTTTTATTTTTTCCTCTCTCTCTCTCTCTCTCTCTCTCTCTCTCTCTCTCTCTCTCTCTCTCTCTCTCTCTCTCTCTCTCTCTCTCTCTCTCTCTCTCCTTTTTGTTGGCCTTAGCCAGAGTTCCTCTTACATAAAGGAAAATCTTGTATACTGATGTACATACTTATGGAAGTTAGGATAAAATGTATTGCATGTTGATGTACTGTTTAAAACCCCAATACCTCACACTACAGACTATTAAAGATACAGAATCCTTGCTGAACCATCACTGGAACCATGAAAACACCCCTGAAAACACCATAACAACTGAAAGTATTGGAGGTAAGAGAGAGAGCAAAACATTTGGGAGTGCAGTTTATTATCTGTCTCCCATACAGGACTGGTGGTGTATCCCTCACATCTGGTCATCAAGGAGTACCCCATGGTCAAGTCCTTGCACACTGATCTGTTCTGATGGAAGCAGTTGGAGGGTGTGGAGGATGTGGTGAGAATGACTGTCCTTATCACCCATCTGTTATATCCTTCAGTATCTTCTTTTCTTCACCTGCACTGTGTTTTTTCCTCTTGCATCCTTCAGTAATATTGTTTTCTTCATGCCTCCTGTGTTCTTTTTGCTTCTGTTCTATCCTTCATTATACTTTTCTGTTATATCCTTCAGTGATATCCTTTTTCTCCTGCAGTGTATTCTTTTTCCCTCTTATCATATCATGTATCCTTCAATGATATCTTTTCTTCATCTTTGCTGTATTCTTTTTCCTCTACCTTATCCTTCATTATCCATTTCTTCACTCATCCTGTATTCCTCTTTCTTCTTTCTTTAATGCACACTTTCCTCCACACACACAATTTAAACCTTTCTATCATGCATAGTTACCCTCACCCCCTCCTTGCCCCACGCACACACACACACACACACACACACACACACACACACACACACACACACACACACACACACACACACACACACACACACACCTCTAATGATGTTATGGTGATGTGACACAGTTGGAGGATGGAGTGCTGAGTATGTTGCTGCAGTCAGTGGACATGCTGGCTGCTGGCTGACGGAGTGTACTGTGGCCCTGTTGATTTCACTCTCAGCAATGACTCCAAGAAGACCATAGCAGAGTACCAGGTGTGTATTGTGAAGAGGTGAATTGAATGGCTGTATTTTTCATTCTTTCTTCTGTGGTAAAAGAATGTCAAAAAGCAAGCTCGTTCATCGCTTTCTTGTCTTCCTGTAGTCATTTTCATTGCTTTTATATTCTTTCCACTAATTCTCTCTTCCTCTACTTCCTACAGTCACTTTCATTTAAGTTTTCTATTCATTTCACTAATTCTTTTCACTCTCTATTTCTTATAGCCATTTTCACTACTCTTTCTTATTCTCCTCTCTCCCTCCATGTCTCACAGCCATTTTCATCATCCTTTTCTAGTTCACTAATTCTTCTCACTTCCTCTGCTTCGAGATAACTGGACCACAGGAGCATGTTGCCACAGCTCTAGGGAAACTGTGCACATCCCTCAGCAGTAACATAGCTATCCCAGTAGCGACAGGATACTTAGACACTCACTACAATGCAAGGAAAGTTTACGTCAAGGACCAGATCTTGCGCTGCTCTTGGAGAAACATTGTGCATCTCTTGAACAAGAGTGAGACTGGGGACCCTCTTCTAGATAATCGGAATGGTTCTGAAGTTAGCCTTGTGTCTTCTGTCCCTAAGGATCCTCCAGTCCTTGCATCTCCCCTTTGGCACCATATCTTGTGCTGCTATCAGAAAAAAGTGCTTCTTTGGAATGAAACTGAGAGTGAGGATGGTGTTTCAGGTGCTGGGAATAGTACTGAACTTAGTCTCATTTCTGGTGTCCCTGTGCATCTCCCAGTCCTTATATTAATGTGATGTCTTGCTAACTCTCATGCTGTCTCACTCAGTTTGGTACAATTGTTTACTGCAAGTTTAGAGTTTAGTTTTCAATGTAAGGTCACTGATAGTAAAAGGAGTGGTTGAATGCTTCTCTTTCTCATCTTGTCTTCCTTTTCCTTGTCCTCTTCCTCATTTACTTGCATTTCTCTCATTCTCTACCTCCTGGTCTTTTCCTTCATCCTTCTCTCTCTCTCTCTCTCTCTCTCTCTCTCTCTCTCTCTCTCTCTCTCTCTCTCTCTCTCTCTCTCTCTCTCTCTCTCTCTCTCTCTCTCTCTCTCTCTCTCTCTCTCTCTCTCTCTGCAGGATGGCCAAGGAAATCCATCTCAAATACCCAGAGATCCTCCATGCCGCTCACCCCTTCTTCCTCTCCCTCAAGTTTGTGGGTGCTGGTGGCTCTCTCCTGGATGGAGCAGTTTTCGTGGTGAGACACACAAGAAACCTTAACTCTCATGCCTTGGGTCTTATGGGAACTGTTTTCAAAGAGAAAGAGTCTGGTTTGTGGTAAGACACACTGGGAACCTTAACTTTTATCCCCATATTGTGAAATGCCTGAGGTGTTATGAGAACTGTTTTCAAAGAGGAGTCTGGTTTGTGGTAGGAAGTGCGGGGAACCTTAACTTTTATCCCCATATTGTGAAATGCCTGAGGTGTTAATGGAACTGTTTTAAAAGAAGAGTCTGGTTTTTATGATTGGTTGATTGATGATGCAGAATATTATTAACTATTTCCTGAATCATGAAAAAAATGTCCTTGAAAATCCCATCAGCTTTCATAAGGACTGTTTTCATGATAATGAGTCAGGTTCTCATAGGTGTTTCTTTCTTCTGGTGATGCAGAATACTTGTTAAACTATCACCAGAATCATGAAGTACCCTTGAAAATTCCAGTAAGTATTTCTAAAGGTCACTGAGATGGTTAGTCCAGTGACTGTGTGTTTTGTTGTTTTCTTGTGTATATTTTGTCTCTCATTCCACGTAGTTCTCTTGTTTCTTCTCAGGATCAAAAGATATTGATTGAGATACTGGGGAGGGATGTGAGTGCATGCCCAAGGCGAGGCAAGAGAGAGAGAGAGAGAGAGAGAGAGAGAGAGAGAGAGAGAGAGAGAGAGAGAGAGAGAGAGAGAAAAAAGTGTGTGTGCGTGTTTTATGCACACACAGTGTGCATAAAACACCTGCCAGTGGCAGTAGACACCTGCCAAAATGATAATTACTCCCAGTGAGGTCTAAAGCACTGTTCAGGGGGTGCTGTGAACTTATCATTAAACCCAGCTGTGACCTCACTGAACGTTTCCCTTTGTGTCTCACAACACAAGGGGGTAGTCACAGCCTGCCCTCTAAAGACAACTCTCTTCCTCCACACAAAACTACAAGCACCTAATAACACACACACCCTTCACTCAAAAATTTTAAAATCATGGCGACTCCTACACCAGCCTCGGAGTCCCCATCTGGGGAGGGGACCATAAATGTCCCCAGGTCGGACTGCCTTTCTGTCGACGACCCTAAGTGTCTTGACACCCCCCTCAACTTTTTCTTCATTAACTTCTGCAACATTCGCGGTCTAAGATCTAATTTTCAATCTGTAGAACACCACCTCTCCTCTTCTAAACCTCATCTTCTTTTCCTCACTGAAACTCAGGTGTCTGAGGCAACTGACAGTAGCCCCTTTTCTGTTCCCTCCTACTTTCTCTATCCTCATTTTCGATCCAAAGCTGGATGCTGCGTTTATGTGCGCAATGACTTAACCTGCTCTCGTGCCCACGCTCTTGAATCTTCCGAGTTTTCCACCATCTGGCTACGACTACAGAGTCATTCTCATACTAAATTTATCTGTGCTGTATACCTCTCTCCTAACTCCTCTGACTATAAGAAATTCTTTGACTACTTAACTTCCAAAGTGGAGCACATTCTGACCCTCTTCCCTTTTGCAGAGATCTCCATTCTTGGAGACTTCAATGTTCACCACCAGCTTTGGCTTTCCTCTCCCTTCACTGACCATCCTGGTGAACTAGCCTACAACTTTGCTATCCTCCATGACCTAGAGCAATTGGTGCATCACCCTACTCGTATTCCTGACCGTCTTGGAGATACGCCCAACATTCTTGACCTTTTCCTGACCTCTAATCCTTCTGCTTATGCTGTCACCCTTTCTTCTCCGTTGGGCTCCTCCGATCACAATCTCATATCTTTATCTTGTCCTATCACTCCAATCCCTCCTCAGCATCCCCCTAAGCGAAGGTGCCTCTGGCGTTTTGCCTCTGCTAGTTGGGGGGACCTGAGGAGGTATTTTGCTGATTTTCCTTGGAATGACTACTGCTTCCGTGTCAGAGACCCGTCTTTGTGTGCTGAGCGCATAACAGAGGTGATAGTGTCTGGCATGGAGGCGTACATTCCTCACTCTTTATCTCGTCCTAAACCTTCTAAACCTTGGTTTAACACAGCTTGTTCTCGTGCTATACATGATAGAGAGGTGGCCCACAAAAGGTACTTAAAGCCTTCCTTCACCAGAATCTCACGCACTTTATATTTCTGCCCGGAACCATGCCAAGTCTGTTCTCCAACTAGCCAAAAACTCCTTCATTAACAGAAAATGTCAAAACCTTGCAAGATCTAACTCCCCTCGTGGTTTCTGGCATCTAGCCAAAAATATCTCCAATAACTTTGCTTCTTCTTCTTTCCCTCCTCTACTTCAACCAGATGGCACCACTGCTATCACGTCTATTTCTAAAGCTGAACTCTTTGCTCAAACCTTTGCTAAAAACACTACCTTGGACGATTCTGGGCTTGTTCCTCCCTCTCCTCCACCCTCTGACTACTTCATGCCACGTATTAAAATTCTTCGTAATGATATTTTCCATGCCCTCGCTGGTCTAAACCCTCGGAAGGCTTATGGACCTGATGGGGTCCCTCCTATTGTTCTCCGAAACTGTGCCTCCGTGCTTGCACCTTGCCTAGTCAAACTCTTTCAGCTCTGTCTGTCAACATCTACCTTTCCTTCTTGCTGGAAGTTTGCCTACATTCAACCTGTTCCTAAAAAGGGTGACCGCTCTAATCCCTCAAACTACCGTTCTATTGCTTTAATTTCCTGCTTATCTAAAGTTTTTGAATCTATCCTCAACAGAAAGATTCTTAAACATCTATCACTTCACAACCTTCTATCTGATCGCCAGTATGGGTTCCGTCAAGGCCGCTCTACTGGTGATCTTCTGGCTTTCCTTACTGAGTCTTGGTCATCCTCTTTTAGAGATTTTGGTGAAACTTTTGCTGTTGCCTTGGACATATCAAAAGCCTTTGATAGAGTCTGGCACAAAGCTTTGATTTCCAAACTACCCTCCTACGGTTTCTATCCTTCTCTCTGTAACTTCATCTCAAGTTTCCTTTCTGACCGTTCTATTGCAGCTGTGGTAGACGGTCACTGTTCTTCTCCTAAATCTATTAACAGTGGTGTTCCTCAGGGTTCTGTCCTGTCACCCACTCTCTTCTTATTATTCATTAATGATCTTCTAAACCAAACTTCTTGTCCTATCCACTCCTATGCTGATGATACCACCCTGCACTTTTCCACGTCTTTTCATAGACGTCCAACCCTTCAGGAGGTAAACATATCACGCAGGGAAGCCACAGAACGCCTGATTTCTGATCTTTCTAAAATTTCTGATTGGGGCAGAGCAAACTTGGTATTGTTCAATGCCTCAAAAACTCAATTCCTCCATCTATCAACTCGACACAATCCTCCATCTTTTCATTTCCTTCTCCCTCCCGCTTACCTAATTCTCTTTCCTTCCTTTCTTTTCTCCCGACACCTCTTACATTCCCTCCTCCTCCTCCTCCTCCTCCTCCTCCTCCTCCTCCTCCTCCTCCTCCTCCTTCTCTCTTATCTCTCTCATCACCATAACAGACACGTCTTGTACAGTTTTCCTTAGAAGCTTACCTCACACACACTCACACACTCACTCACTCACTCACTCACACACACACACACACACACACACACACACACACACACACACACACACACACACACACACACACACACACACACACACTCACTCACTCACTCACACACACACACACACACACACACACACACACACACACACACACACACACACACACACACACACACACACACACACACACACACACACACATACACACACTCATTTACTCGTCCATCCATGCACTCATTTACTCATTCACTCACACACTCACACACTCGCTCAATCACTCACTCATCCACACACTCATTTTTTTCTATTTATTTACTCACACACTCACCCACCAACCAACTCACTTCCATATTCATCCATTCACTCGCTAGCTTATTCATTCACCCACGCACAATTGTTGACTGACACTCACGCACTCATATTTACCCATTTCCTCATTTTTATTCCCTCAAAACTCATCCTGCACTTTGCATTCAACTCTATGGGTTCATCCCGCCGCTCATGACTTTCACGCCTCATTTTTATTCATTTAAAAGGGAGATTTTATTCATCTACTTACTCATCTATCTATCAGTTTTCTATTGGTCTGTTTTAATATTAATTTTTTGTAATGAAGTATTGTGTTAGTTAATTGTCATGAGTGAGTGAGTGAGTGAGCTAGTTACTTAATTACTTAGTTAGTTGGTTGGTTAATTAGTTAGTTAGTTCGTTAGTTTATGAGCGAGTGAGTGAATGAGTGAGTTACTGTGTTAGTATGAGTAGGTGAACAAGTAATTTGCATTTTCATTTTTCTATTATTTATTATTATTATTATTATTATTATTATTATTATTATTATCATTATTATCATTATTATTATTATTATTATTACTACTACTACTACTATTGTTATTGTTATTATTATTATTACTATTTTATCCTATTATGTCACAATGAACACAAGATTATCTGTGTATGTCTGTTTGTTTGCCCATTTTGTCTCCGCCTATTTGTCTGTATACGTCTATATTTCTGTCAATATGTCTGTCTGTTTGTATATTGTATTTGTCTGTATGCCTGTCTGTCTGTCAGAGAGAGAGAGAGAGAGAGAGAGAGAGAGAGAGAGAGAGAAAGCCTACGTGGAATCCTATATACGTATATCCTTATGGAGAAAAGGATCAGGGACGGAGAGGAAAGAGGGGGAGGAGGAGGGGGGGAGAAGGAAGAGGATTGAGCCCACCACCACTACCATCACTTCTCTCTTCCATTCACTCTTCCAAGACCTATACGAGACATAACTTTGCTTTGACCATTGTGTGTGTGTGTGTGTGTGTGTGTGTGTGTGTGTGTGTGTGTGTGTGTGTGTGTGTGTGTGTGTGTGTGTGTGCGCGCGCGCGCGCGCGCGCGCGCTCCTTTTTCCTTTTTTTATCTCTACAGTATAGTTTCATCTCATAGCTAATCACTTGACAAAATATGTATGTATAATAATAATAATAATGATAATAATAATGATAATAACCTCGCCTTGCTCCTCTATCTCACTCCCTCTCGTTTCCTTATTCTCTCGCACTCAGAATCTAACAAATAACAAATGCATTAATAAGCAAACAAATAATACAAAACACACAGTCACTAATAATTACAAAGCTGTTGCCAGGTGTGCGCTTTGCTGCCCTGAAACTGGTCGTGAGAGGAAGATTAATGGAGTCTCGGCGGCGCGACAAAGTTATAATATCACCTACACCCAAGAAAAGATCGCCACGCTACTTCTCCCACCAACTAACTACCAATAGCCAGGATCAAACTTGCTTTCTTTCGCCTCTTCCTCTCAGCTTCTCATCACTATCGTAACATTGTGTCGCTTCCTCGCCCTCTCTTTCCTGTCTCCCCTCTTCTTCCTTCTGCCGGATCGAACTTGCTTTCTTTTACCTTCTCCTTCTTCGCTTCCCATCACCATCGTAACTTTGTGTCGCTTTTCTTCTCTCTTCCTCCTGTCTTTCCTCTTCTCCCTCCTGCAAGATCGAAGTTGCAATCTTAGGGACGCGAGGACACAACAAGGCGAGAGACACAACACACTTAGACACATTCTCAGACGTTTAACTCTCTCATAAAGACTTCAAAGGTCACATTGATGGTTAATCGGGTTCTCAAGGAAGCTTTTCCCCCATTAATGATGCAGATTCCTCGCCAACTGTCACTAAAATCACGGAAATACCATGGAAATCCCTAAAACGCTAATAACTTCCACTAAGAGTCTACTCAAAATAGTCAAAATGAGGCATTAAAATGTCTGAGAATACGGTACTAAGAATCTACCAATTGTCAGGTTTGGTAAGGAGACTGTCACCACATCGGAGGAGTTATGACTTTAGGAAGGAAACGTGCTCAGGACAAAGTGAATATGAACTGTCAGGTTTTATGAGGAGACCATCAGCGCATCACAGGAGTTATGATTGAGGGAACACACCATACACTAGAAAGGAGTGCACAATATATAGGATCGTACGAGTATTCTGAAACACTTCTGTGCCGCACCTCCACTACTTTCAAAGGCTCTAGTTGAAATTACACGGGTTTTTAATGTTTTTTTTTTTTTTTTTTACCGTTTTAGTGACAGATTAAGGGAATTTCTACATTATTAAAAGGAGAAACAGCCTTGAGAACCCGGCTAATTATCTCTGTGGCCTTTAAAAATAGTCGCAGAGAGAGAGCAAAGCGTTTCTGAACACGGGCCATACTCGCCTGTACTACACTACACGATCAGAGCCATCCCGGGCGTGTGGGGAGAGCGAGGCTGGCCAGAGCATCATCACCCAGCCTGTCACCGCCACTCACCACACCCGCTGCACCAGACACGATGGGATGAACATATTGGATCCTGAGCGCACGCGCGCGTGTGTGTGTGTGATCTGACGCTCAATAAAGTTATCTGTTTGTCTATTTATCTATCCGTCTAGCTGTGTGTGTGTGTGTGTGTGTGTGTGTGTGTGTGTGTGTGTGTGTGTGTGTGTGTGTGTGTGTGTGTGTCCATCTAGCCACCATCTACTTATTCAGCGTAATTGAAGTGTTTGACGGCGGGGGCGTCCAATGGTACACTCTCTGGATTGGATAGTTTGTTGTGCGTACATAAGCCGATTAAGAAAGAAAGGAAGTAAGAGAGAAAAAAAAGTAGAAAGAAAGGGATTTAAAAAAAACAGACTGAAGTAAAGAAAAAAGTAAGAAGCAGAGAAAGAAAGTAGGAAGAAGAGACGATGGAAGGAATAATGGAAAACAAAGAACAAGTACACACTAAAGAGACGAAGAGGAAGAAAAGAAAACAAGACGAGACGGAAGATATCAAGAAAATAAGGAAAGGAGACAGACACGGAAGAGATAAGAAAGAAAGGTAACAGATACGATAAAAAAAAAAAAAAAGCGGATTTCAAAAGATAAAGCAGATGAGTTTGATCTCAAAGCCTCGGGATACGAACTCCCTGAAGCATTCCAATCCCTTCCTGTGAGTTTCGAAAGCCCTAAATTAACATCAAACAATTCCAACCTTTGCTCTGCCTCAGTGGCGGAGCGGTGAGCGCCTCTACCCACACACGTGAGATACTGGGTTCGAATCACAGCCCAAAAGCAGGATTCGAACAAGTAGTAATGGTTTAGTTATGCACCTGTCTGGCTCACCTGGCTGATTGATTAGGTGACTGAGTGTACGTGGGATAGGAAGAAAACGTAAGAGTGAGTTTACCTGTCATGCAAACTTTGGAACTCTCTGCCTTACTCTTACTCTGCCTCTTCTCTCTTTTTTCCTGTCTGAAGCTCGCATTTCAAAACGTTTTGGTGTTTTATCTTTACTTTTAATAGACTGTAAATTGATGTCATTAGCGTTTCCAAGGGTGTTATTGTGATTCTAGTTTATCTCGTACTTCAAAATTTGTTAGTGTCTTATCTTTACTTACAACAGACTGTAAAAGGATGTTATTAGGGTTTTCAAGAGTGTTTTCATGATTTTAGTGATAGATTAACGAGTAGGAAAAACACCCATGAAAACCCTACTAGTCATCGCTGTGGCCTTAGAAAACAGCCCCAGCGAGAGACAAAGCGCTTGAGGATACGGGTCTTGGACAGTTTCAAAGAGGAGCATCAAGGCGCCTCCAGACACGGCTGAGGAAAGGAGGAAACACGTAAGTATACCTCCCTTAACTCATGATTCGAGGCACCGAGACATTGATCTGAACCATTAACCTGTTTACTACGCAGTACTACTAACTATTTATGAACTTTATGCATTCACTAGTTAGTTGGAATACAGCAAATAAAGATGTACTTGTAGGGGATGAGTAAGTAAATATGCTTTTTAACCCGTCGATATAAAAAATAATAAATATAAATAAATAAATAAATAAATAAATAAATCATGGTAAAGTTAATCAAATCATCAAATGATAAACAGAATGAAATTAAACAGATGTCTTGGTACAGAAGGAATCTCTCTCTCTCTCTCTCTCTCTCTCTCTCTCTCTCTCTGGAATCAAACCACTAGCACAGCACGTCTTACCAGCTGAGCCAGGAGGACCACTGCCATCAACACAGCACGCCATAGCCATAGCTGCCGGCCACCCCACAAGGGTGCCGTGCCATGGTAGGGGGGGGGGGTGGCGGCAGTAATGGCAGCACAAAGGCCCACGCTGCCGGTCATTCAGTCAGGAGGCCACACGCTCGCCAGGTGTCTGGAAACCACTGCCTTACCTGTGCCCGGGACGAGACGCCCCTGCTCCAGACACTGTATTCCTGATTTAACGTTTTGGCGTCCTGCCTCGATTGTTTTCACCAAACCATTCCCAACCGAACGCCACAATCTGGAGCGTTCGGAATGGTTAGGAAAACTGCCAGATTCACCAGCTGACTTAATTTTACACACACACACACACACACACACACACACACACACACACACACACATAAATAAATAAACTTGGTATACTATAAAAAAATCTTTACGTCATTTTATGTGTTATCAAGCCAACTAATAAAGTGTTAGAAATATGTTTAGCAAGCATCATCAAGTAGAGAACAAGACCCATGGCAAAACGAGCTGACTACTAAGCACAATCTCGGGTGTGGGATATATCATTACCTTAGAACGAATGCTGTTTTACCTCCCTGTGTAAGTTTAGTTTATCCGTTCAAGTTACACAATTAACATACAGCTTTGCAAATCGTGGCACATGTGAAAGAAACAACCAAGCTTTGATGCCAAGTCTCAGCAGGACACTGGTGAAGATGGTCTGTGTACATCGTGTTTCCCAGCGTCTTCAGTGTGCCCTGATGGAGGTTATTGTTTTATTCATTTTTTTTTTTTTCAACGGTGATTTTTTTTTATGGTTTTGGGAGTAGTTTAACAAGGAAATTACATCACAGTTAAGATAAATACTGACGAGATCCTGTCTAATCATCTCTGTAGGGTTCGAAAAAACAACGAATTTTACGACCTGTCCGTCATCCTCTCCTGTCTTCCCTTCCTTTCGTCGGCCGAAAAATTATCCTGCTACACAACCGATTAATTTCACAACCTTTAATCTCTTTTTCTATCAATTCTTATCTTCCAGTTCATTTATCCACCATCCCTTCCTCTCTTCCCTGCCTTCTATCATCCGAAAGAATATTTCTCTATTTTACTTTGCTAACCAACCTTCTTCTTTGCTATTCAGCCTTCTATTCTGCTATCCTGTCTCTTCCACTCGTAGTTAGTGAAGGACAGTTACACATACAGCTTAGTCAGGACCTTAAGATCTGTTGGTGTTTGTCTTCGTTCTGCTTTGCTTATTCAGCCCTCTACTTTCCTATCCTGTTTTTTCGTTAATAGTTAGTGTAGGATAGTTATACATACAGCCTAGTGAGAACTTCAAGGTTTGTTGCTGTTTGTCTTCCTTTGTGTTCTCTTGTGATTTCGTAGCTTTTTACCTGGTGAGAGAGCGAAGTTTTTTAGTATATGGGCCCAGTTCAGGTGTCTCTCTGGGTCTCCATTAGCAAGAGGTGATGGGCTGGACTTTCCTTTTCTTCCCTCTGCTTCTGGATGGCCGAAGAGGAAGGTTCATCCGAGTGAAAACTAGTACACTCCACTATCTTGCAACAGAAGACAAGACAAGACAAGACAAGAGTATCATTCTATCTTGTTTGGTAGTAGGATAGGAAGGAGCGATTTGGTGTTCCTCAAGGACTATTTACTTTCCTTGGTGCTCTGCTACATGGTCGTGTCCTTGGAGTGGTGCAGAGGAGGTGTGCAGGCCATGACCCATATTCTTGAACGTCTTGGTTTCTTGCGAGGAGTGTTCTGAAAGACCACAGGGATGATTAGTCGGGTTCTCGTGGGTGTTTTTTTTCAGTGATGCAGAATCACGAAAACTGCCTTGGAAAAATAGAATAACTTTTTTTTTTTTTTATGTAAGAAAGTCTCTGGCCGAGAGCTACAGAAAGGCAGAAGGTAAAGACCTACTGAAGGTCCCAGTTTCCAAAGACCAAGGGAATTGTCCAGAATTAAAGAAATGTCTTGAAGTTTGCATGAGCTGTTGTTACTCTGGAAGATAAGGCGTCGTGACGTTTAAGAATGTGGTGTGTTCCTTAAAACATGGACTCCTCTTACCATGATTAACCCTTTCAGCGCCGTGGTATGAGTTTCATTATATTCTGTATACAGTTTAGTGGTTTTATCAAGTTTTGGATGACCATTTTTATAATCAGGTTTAGTTTGTTATTTGCATAGTTATGTCTTCACGTTTTCATCTTCATTAATAACGGATTATCTTTTGAAGGCGAAAAATTGTAGACAGTACTGAATGGGTTAAAAGCAAGTCCCCAGTAATACGTTGAATGATTCATGGTTTGCAGCGCTACACAGGGAGGAACAGGATCGCATGTCTTCAATCAGTAGCTGCTGCCGAGGCCACAAAACCACACGACAAACAGAAACAGCAACATTGTAACGTGACGCGGCATTGTGGCGGGAGTTCTCTCTTTCCAACGGCTTTCAAAGACTTTGCTTTAATCGGTTTTAATAATTAGCTGCGTCTTGTTTTTCCGCTTTCATATTGTAACTCTACACCAGTGATTCTCAATCACAGGTAAATCTATCTGCTGGCGGCTAAAAGAATCACTGTTGTATTTCTGATGACTGAATAATAATTTCTCTTATAATTTTGGATAATTCATTTGAACTACTTTCTGGCGACTGGCACCCTTAGTGGGTTTTTTCTTTTTATTTTCAGATCCTTTGTTGTCCTTGCCCGGAGCCCCTCTTACATAAATTGATAAATTAATCAATATGTAAATAAAAATAAATAAATAAATATTTCTCTTCCTATTTTCTCCACCGTTATGATAAATAGCTCCACATTTTTTTTTTTTTTTAAGGAAGTAATGGGGGCAACTAACAAAATATGTCAAGTGGAGGAGATAAATGATGGAGGAAAGACTGAGCATACTAGGCCTGTCTCTTATCTTATTACTCTCCCGTGCATTTATAATAGTTCATGTACGGGAGTAAGGGGACAAAGCGGAGGAATACATTAGGCAGCAAGTATCAATGGCGAAAACACTGAAAAAAAACCATAACAGCACTAGGTAGATTGAGGAACACCACACACACTTCAACACTTCAACACCTCAACACGCCACGGTCCTACTGAGAGAGATGAGTGAAGCAGCAAATGAGACATGACGGAAAGGTACCAGGGAAAAAAGAAAAAAAAATGAAGATACACATGAGTAATAGAAGAGATGACAGCACATACACAACCCTGAGGAACACCACTCACAACAACCCGACAACTTACGGCCCCTTTGAAGGACAGCCGCCGCCCTCACCACCGCGACAGATCCACAGCACCGCGACCCTGCAAATGAGACACGACGGGGAGGTAAAGAAATGATGGACATGAATAAGGGAAGAGGTGACGGAACATAACCCTGAGGAACACCGCTGATAACTTGCCTTTTAAGAGTAAATAGAGGCCGCCCTCAGGTCCGCGACAGCAATAGGGGCGGGGAGATAAGGGGCGAGGCGTGCACTGAACACAAAGAGACGTGTGTGGAGAGAGAGAGAGAGAGAGAGAGAGAGAGAGAGAGAGAGAGAGCTGGACCAGTGGATGAGTGGATGAGAAGGTAGTACACAAATGTGGAGCGAAGAGGAGTGAGGAAAAGAAGAATTAAAGAGAACGAAGAGAAAGGGAGGGCGGGAGTGAAGAGCAGAAGAGGAGGGGGGGAGGATGAGGATGACAGGGAGTGAAATGTGAAAGGGAAGAAGTGGAGGAGTGAAGTGAGGAAGACGAAGAGAGGAAGTGGAGTGAAAAACAAAAAGGAAAGGTGGAAGTGAGGAGAAGCAGGAAGTGCACGAAGAAGAGGAGAAATGAACATGAAGTAGAATAAAGAATAAGAAAAGGAGATAGCATCACTGAGACGAGAGAGAGAGAGAGAGAGAGAGAGAGAGAGAGAGAGAGAGAGAGAGAGAGAGAGAGAGAGAGAGAGAGAGAGAGAGAGAGAGAGAGACTGTGTGTGTGTGTGTGTGTGTGTGTGTGTGTATGTGTGTGTGTGTGTGTGTGTGTGTGTGTGTGTGTGTGTGAAATGTACACGAAAAAACAAACAAAAAAAAACGAATCAAGGAAGTGAAGAGCAAAGGAGAAGAAGGGGGAGGAGGATGGGGAAGAGAAAGAGTAGAGTGAGGAGGAAGAGGAAGAAGTAAAGAAGAGGATTGAAGTGAAGAAAAGGAAGAGAAGAAGAAAAGAAAGTGAGAAGAAGGATTTGAGTAAAGAAGAGTAAAGTAAAGAAGAGTAAAGAGAGTAAGGAAGAGGAAGGGAATGAGAGTAAAGAGAAGAAAGAGAAGAGAGGCTTGGGTGATCATGTTTGCTTGCCGTCCTTCCTTGCCTCTAATGCTAGACTCGGTGTAGTAGCAGCAGCAACCCGGCCCGTTGGCAGGGCAAATCGTGTCCTACCTGCCCAACAACAACAAGAGAGGTAGGGAGTAAGGGGAAGGGAGGGAGGGAGGAAGAGAAACAGAAATAGAGGAATGAGAAGGAGGAAAAAGAGAGGTAGCGAGAGTGAAGATGAGAGAGGGAACGAGAAATAGAAAGAAAGCTAATGGAATGAAGACGATGAAGAGAGAAGGAGCAAAACGGAGAAGAAAAGAGAGGTACTCGAGTGAAAAAAGAGAAATAAAGACGGTAGAATGAAGAGCAAGACAACAAAGGTAGCATGAATAAGGAGACGGAAAACAGTGAAATATGCAAGAGATACTGAAAAATAAAAAAAAAAGTCAACGTTTAGTCATGCATCTTCTCAACCAGTCAGCCAGTCAGCCAGTCACCCAGCCAGCCAGCCAGTCACCCAGCCAGTCAGCCAGTCAACCAGTCAACCAGTCAGCCAGTCAACTAACCATCTATTCAACTAACTATCCAGCTAGTCTACCAGCTAGTCAGCCAGTCACCCATTCAGCCAGTCAGCCAATTAACCAGCCAGTCAACCAGCCAACCATCCAACCAACCAACTACTCAACCAGTCAGCCACCCAGTCAACCAGTCAGCCAGTCAACCAACCAGTCAGTCAGTCAGTCAGCAACTCAGCCAGACAACCAGCCAACCAGTCAGTCAGTCAGTCAGCCAGCCAGCCAGCTAGCCAGTCAACCATGCAGCCAGCCAATCAGCCAACCAGCCAGCCATCACCACCTCGATAGAGACGTCTGTAAACACTGCAGCGCCAAGAGTAATGGAGATCACCCGAAAACACGTTAGTAGAGAGCATGAAACGAACATCTTCCTGTAATTACCGAGGGAGTGAGGTACGATAACTACCCTCCGCGTAAGATATTCACTCCCGCCCCGCCCCCTCGCCCAGATCCTATCACGGGGCCCTTCAATAGACTGGCTGCGGAGGACGGACGTAAGGAATGTATGTATAGGACTCCCGAAGCAAGACTAGGATTAATCATAGTGGAGTTAGCATTACAGCGTCCTGTGAGGTGTTAGGTTAGGTTAGGTTAAGTTAGGTTGCGTTTCTTAATGTTTAAAATGATCTTATCTGTTTTACTTGTGTTTTTTTTTTTTTTTTTATTATTTTGTATTTATAGTAGTGCAAAATAATTATTGTAAACTAAGACAACAATTTTTCCTGATGTTTATTGTATGTGCAAATGGTTTGTTGGTGGATATATCTTTAATTGTTGATGTTATTATTATTATTACTATTATCATTGTTATTATTATTATTATTATTATTATTATTATTATTATTATTATTATTAGTAGTAGTAGTAGTAGTAGTAGCAATGTCATTATTACGTTAAGTTTGGTTACATTACGATACGGTAGACTAGGTTACATTTCGTTAGATTAGGTTACGTTCAGTGAGGTTACTTAAGGTTTAGGGTCTCCTCTACTGCCGGGGGCGCTGCAGGAGGGTGTAGGGAAGGTTCGGCGCGGTTTGCTTCATACTGTATCCTGCTCAAATAGGAAAGTTAGAAATGCATGAGATCTTGGCTTCCTGAGGCCGTGGTTTGTGGGATACGATCTCTCTCTCTCTCTCTCTCTCTCTCTCTCTCTCCTGGCTTCCCTCGAGAGTCAGAACCTTTTTTTTCAGTGAATTACTTTTTTGTTTGACAATTTGTATTCGTTTAGTCATTTTTGTTTTGTTTTGTTTTTTCTCTCTAGATTTTTTATTTTTTTATAGGGTGTGTACGTACATAATCTTACTCCCTCCCCATCTCTCTCTCTCTCTCTCTCTCTCTCTCTCTCTCTCTCTCTCTCTCTCTCTCTCTCTCTCTCTCTCTCTCTCTCTCTCTCTCTCTCTCTCTCTCTCTCTCTCTCTCTCTCTCTCTCTCTCTCTCTCTCTCTCTCTCTCTCTCTCTCTCTCTCTCTCTCTCTCTCTCTCTCTCTCATTGGCGGAAAATACGTTGGTAAAAAAAAAAAAAAAAAAAAAAAAAAAATATATATATATATATATATATATATATATATATATATATATATATATATATATATACTCGTATATATATATATATATATACATATATATATATATATATATATATATATATATATATATATATATATATATATATATATATATATATATATAGATATAGATCATAACAGATAAAAAGAGAAAATCGAAAAAATATACAAAAGAAAAATATGAGAGAGAGAGAGAGAGAGAGAGAGAGAGAGAGGAGAGAGAGAGAGAGAGAGAGAGAGAGAGAGAGAGAGAGAGAGAGAGAGAGAGAGAGAGAGAGAGGGAAGAGGGAAATAAGGTATAAAGAAAGAAAATGAAAGTTCACAAGATGGATAATGGCAATTTTTGTGAGGAAAGATATGGTACAATAATTAGTGATAAGAAATAGGGCAAGAGAGAGAGAGAGAGAGAGAGAGAGAGAGAGAGAGAGAGAGAGAGAGAGAGTAGATAGAGAGAGAGAGAGAGAGAGAGAGAGAGAGAGAGAGAGAGAGAGAGAGAGAGAGAGATGTGAAAGGAAGAACTTAAATTAAGAACATAGAGCAGAAATAATGTCTAACCCAGCGAAGAAAACGAGAGAAGAAGGAATGGTGAAAAGGATAACTACGGTATTTTTTCAAAAGTTCCGAAATAACTAATCAGGCTCATAAAAGTCTTTTCCCCACTGGTAATGCGCAATATTTACTAAACCATCACTGGAATCTACAAAACACCCTTAAAACAACACCAGTAACTTCCACTAGAGCCTGTTAAAAGGAAAAGAGGTGAAAAATGGAAGGAAATAACAAGTAGGAATTGAATGGAAAGTGAGGCGAGTGTTAGGTATAAGAAAGATTGTGAAGATCAAGAACGCGATGAAAAAGAGAACTGTGAGAGGTGTAAGACTCAAAGGAAGACCAAAAATGAGATGAGTGGACGGACGGGGAAAGAAAGGATGGAAAAACTAGGAATGGAATAATTAGACAGTCTGAAGAAAGTAATGGATACAAGAGCAAGGAAGAGCAGTGAAAAAGATAACTGTGAGAGGTGTAAGACTAAAAGGAAGAAAAAGGGCCTGAGGGATGAGGAGGAGGAGGAGGAGAGATGGAGGAGTTGTGGGGGTGAGGGATGTGTGTGGTAGAGAAGTGAGGACGAGCGGAGAGAAACTTCATGCAGACGAGATACTGAGTGAGGGTGAGTGAACGGAAGATAGGAAGAAGAAACAAAGAATAAGACAAAAGGAAAAAAAATGCCTGAAAAAAATAAATGAAAATGAAAAGAAAGACTGAAAAGAAAAAAAAAATGAAAAGGAAAAGAGAAGTTTGTTTATAATTTTAGCTCATAGAATAACTGCATACAATTACATCCTTTACAGCCTTTAGTATATAATTCGAACATTAAAAAGCAAAACAGAAAAAAATTGCAGTAAACGAAAAGAAAAGCTCTTTAAATTAATGAACCATGAATTAATGAATGAATGAGAGAGAGAGAGAGAGAGAGAGAGAGAGAGAGAGAGAGAGAGAGAGAGAGAGAGAGAGAGAGAGAGAGAGAGAGAGAGAGAGAGAGAGAGAGAGAGAGAGAGAGAGGAGCTTCCAATGCTTACAAAAAAAAAAAAATCATAAATAAATAAAATAACACCTTCAGCATCTATTACTACTACTACTACTACTACTACTACTATTACTACACATACTACCACTACAACAACTACAAGCAATTTGTTCTTACCGAAACACACGTATATACTAAAATACGTTTTTTTTTTTTTTTTACCACCACCACCACCATCACCATTAACAACAACGACAACAACAACATCAACAATCACAGATAACCACAACCACAGTCGTACATATTCCCAGACAGCAATTAGGGAGCGATTCAGCGGGACCTAATTGGCCCTGAGAACCACCACACGCAGGCTGGTGGTGGCTCGCTCGGCTTTTTGTCCTGCTTACGCATTTATTTATTTCCTCCGCGTGCCTCCTGTGCCTGGCTTTTTTCCCGCCCCCGTGACTAATTTGTCGTGATGTGGAGTTGTGAGGTGACGTGATGGGGGCGTGGGAGTGATGTGTATGTGTGGAGAGAGAGAGAGAGAGAGAGAGAGAGAGAGAGAGAGAGAGAGAGAGAGAGAGAGAGAGAGAGAGAGAGAGAGAGAGAGGGGGAGGGGGACGCTCAGATGAACACTAAAAAGCTTAACTTCTTTGCTTAATGTAGTCACCCACTCTCTTCTTATTATTCATTAATGATCTTCTAAACCAATCTTCTTGTCCTATCCACTCCTATGCTGATGATACCACCCTGCACTTTTCCACGTCTTTTCATAGACGTCCAACCCTTCAGGAGGTAAACTTATCACGCAGGGAAGCCACAGAACGCCTGACTTCTGATCTTTCTAAAATTTCTGATTGGGGCAGAGCAAACTTGGTATTGTTCAATGCCTCAAAAACTCAATTCCTCCATCTATCAATTCGACACAACCTTCCAGACAACTATCCCCTCTTCTTCAATGACACTCAACTGTCCCCCTCTTCTACACTGAACATCCTTGGTCTGTCCTTTACTTATAATCTAAACTGGAAACTTCACATCTCATCTCTAGCTAAAACAGCTTCTATGAAGTTAGATGTTCTGAGACGTCTCCACCAGTTTTTCTCACCCTCCCCCCCAGCTGCTAACCCCCCCCCCACCAGCTGCTAACCCAGCAACAACACCATCCATTCCTTTCCTGTCTTCTCCACTCTTTCATTCCTATCATGCCCTAACTCAGTCAGTATCACTTGCATCATCTCATTCCTGTCTCTGGCATACTTCACACACTCCAGCACCACATGTTCCACCGTCTCATCCTCTCCCATGTCACACATCTGGCACACTTTGCTGCGGGACTCAGACCACCTGTAACTCCTTGCATTCACATCCATACACTGTGCCCTCGCTCGGAAGAGAAGATCACCGCCCAGGCTTCCATCATATCACCTTTCATACCTCGGGGCCTCTTTCTCCTTGTACCATTCCAAGGTCTTCTTTCTTTCTATCTCATTCTTCCATTCATTCAGTCCCACACATTTCACTTCCCTGCCACCCAGTCTCTTCCATGTGTCTGCCTCCTGACCATACGTCAGGAGGCAACCAACTCCTCTCAAGGGTGGGCTGTAGCTGACTGGGAACGAGAGCTAGATGCTCTCCTATTCTGCTACTGTGGGGAGGATACAAGAGAGTTGGATGGCAAGGAAAGACTGACGAAACAAACAAGAAGAGGAGGAGGAGGAGTAGAAGGAGATATGGGAAAAGAGCCCAAGGAAGGAGAGAGAGAGAGAGAGAGAGAGAGAGAGAGAGAGAGAGAGAGAGAGAGAGAGAGAGAGAGAGAGAGAGAGAGAGCCCACTCACCAGGCAGAGGAGACAGCAGCGGCCTGAGAGGTGCCTTCAAAAGACACACACACACACAGACACACGGACAGCAGGAGGAGGACCACTGTGACAAAGGTAAAACAAGGCAACAATGACGATGTTCTTAATCTTGATCTTGTTCTCGTGACGTCTTCCGCAAGTCAGCCGCTAGAGAGCACAGAGTCAACATGTCTCCTCTAATTTAACACCTAAACTCCCTCAGGCGTACTTCCCAGGCGTGCACAAGGGACTTTTTCATCTCTTTTAGGGTCCCTTCCCTTTCTTCCTTGCCACGACACACTGGCAGCACTGCCAGCTGCCTCTGTGTGTAAGCACCTCCTCCCTTGTCTGGTGTGGTCTGCCACCACCACGCTGGTTCACCTGTGGCTCCCAGAATTGCCTCTCTAAAAGTGTGCCTCTGTGTCGCTCACATCTAGAGCACTCCACAATGAAGCGTTCCATCGCCTCTCGCCTCTACACAAGCTAGTGTTGTGCAGCCTTTCTGCACCGCACCACCACTACACCCACAAGGCTCTGCTTCAAGTGAGACGGGCTACTAAGGAGGTTTTGACGCTTCTAGTGACAGATTAACATTTTTTTTTTTTTTTTACATTACTGACAGGAGAAACACTAAAAAACCCGACCAGTGATCTCTGTGGCCTTAGCTGACAGTGTTGGTGAGAGCAGAGGCCTTCACTACACTGGCCCTGTGCTTGCTTTAACTAACCACCTCCTGCCCCAGTCATATTCTCCTCTGCTGTCTTCCTCACCATGTTGCTGCCTCACCTCTGCCATTATTCCTCTAGTCTAGCTTCTGCTTTCGTTTGCACCGTTCCTTATCTTTCCTGCAAGACAAGTTTGTCAACACTAAGTGTCTTTTTAACGCAGCTCTGCTATCCTGCGGTGCTTCTAGTATAACAAGTCACTTCTGTACTTAATACACATAGTGGTCACTCAAACAATGCTACAACATAAATCCCTTTGCTCCTCCTCTCACAAAAATTTGCGTTTGTTTAACTTCATTATGTTGTTATTCATGAGCCACCCAAACAAGCGGTGTAGCCATTACATGTCACTGGTATGGCTGTGCAAGTGCCCACATCCCCTGCTTTTGTTCCACCCAAACAAGCGGTGCAGCCATTACATGTCACTGGTATGGCTGTGCAAGTGCCCACATCCCCTGCTTTTGTTCCACCCAAACAAGCGGTGCAGCCATTACATGTCACTGGTATGGCTGTGCAAGTGCCCACATCCCCTGCTTTTGTTCCACCCAAACAAGCGGTGTAGCCATTACATGTCACTGGTATGGCTGTGCAAGTGCCTACATCCTCCCTGCTTTAGCTGCAGTGTTGCGGCACATCCCCTCCGTGTATTGCGTCAACAAGGAAAGTCAAGCCTGACAAGTTTTGAGCGCAGAGCGTCGAGCAGTGACATTGGTGCAGTCACCCCTTCCATCAACGCAGCCTTCAAAGAGAACGGCGCAGATTGCCGCTGACTAAACCAAACTTACAAACATACATTTATTTGGTGTGCCATTTTTTTTTTTTTTTTTTGTATTTTGTATATATTGATGAAAATAAAGAAATTAATGATTATAATAAAAGTGATAATAAATATAAAGACATTAATGAAAGTTAAACAATGTTAATCATAATAATAATAATAATAATAATGACAACAACAACTACAATATATATATATATATATATATATATATATATATATATATATATATATATATATATATATATATATATATATATATATATATATATATATATATATATATATAAGAAAACAATGATATTACTAATAATGATAATAATTATAATGGAAATAATACAAATAAAAATAATGATTATGTTAACATAATAATAATAATAATAATAATAATAATAATAATAATAATAATAATAATAATAATAAAAACAACGATCATATTCATAACAACAACAACAACAACAAAAGTATAATAATAATAATAATAGTAATAATAATAATAATAATAATAATAATAATAATACGAAAACAATGATTATACTAGTAATGATGATATTTAGAATGACAATAATGAAAATTTCAAAAAATGCTTATGTTAATCATACTGATAAAAATAATAACATAATAATAATAATAATAATAATAATAATAATAATAATAATAATAATAATAATAATAATAATAATATATTGATGATAATAATGAAAACAATAATGATAATAAAAATAATAGTGACGACAACAACGACAACAACAACAACAACAACAACAACAACAACAACAACAACAACAACAACAACAACAACAACAACAACAACAACAACAACAACAACAACAATAATAATAATAATAATAATAATAATAATAATAATAATAATAGTAATTATTATTATTATTATTATTATGATAAGAAATTAATGATGGTAGTAATAATAATGATAATCATAGTGGTAATAATGAAAATAAAAACAATAATTATCATTATAATAATAATAATAATAATAATAATAATAATAATAATAATAATAATAATAATAATAATAATAATAATAAAAATAATAATAATAATAATAATAAAAATAATAATAATAATAATAAGAATAATAAGAAGAAGAAGAAGAATGACGATATTAGTAATAATAATGATAATAATAATGATGATCATAATAATAATAATAATAATAATAATAATAATAATAAGAGTAACAATAATGGTAATGGTAAGAAGAGGAGCACAAGTGTAACTGAGGGTGCAGCGCGGCCTTTCACTTCCACTTAAAGGAAAATGAAAGGCAAGATTTGTGTTTGTACAATAATGTTATTGAGGAGAAGCAAGATGAGACAGTGTGGACCAGTAATGTGAACACTGGTGACAGAAGTGTTTGCTGAGGAAAACTTTATTTGTGTTGTTAGTGAAGGACCAATGTGTGAAGTGGTGTGTCCTGCCGCCAGTATTTACACCAACAACCGCCACCATCACAACACACTGCCAGCACCACGACATGCACGCTGAACTGTGTGTGTGTGTGTGTCTGTCTGTATGTGTCTGTCTATCTGTCTGTCTGTCTGTGTGTCCGTGTGTGTGTGTGTGTGTGTGTGTGTGTGTGTGTGTGTGTGTGTGTGTGTGTGTGTGTGTGTGTGTGTGTGTGTGTGTGTGTGTGTTTGCTTCTTTCCTCTTAAAAAAAAAATAATAATATTGGCAATGGTGTGGTGTGGTGGTGTGTGGTGTGTGGTGTGGTGCAGCACTATCTTGACAGCACCACGCCACACTGCACCACAGTCACCTCAGTAACGGGGCGGTGCTGGGCTGCCTCCTGCACCACCTCCAGGCCCCGCACCACCTGGCCAAAGACACCACACCAAATACTACCACGCTGCACGCCCCGGGTGGTGATGCTGAACTGAGCACCACGGGCAGGGTCACCACGCCACCGCCACCACCACACAGCCCCCGCCTTGCCTGACTGCCAGTACTCACCCTGGTCAAGGTGAGGCAGCAGGGCGGCTCCTCCCCTCCCATCACCTGTCTGGTAGTCTCCTCCCACCACACACTCCCCCGGCTGTCCCTCACGCATCACGTTAAACAGCCTGGTGTTGGCGTAGCAGGCGCCCCGCTGGCCCGAGCACAGCAGCATGAACTGCCGGCCCCTGGGGGTGTCCTGGGGTAGACTCACCACCACCCGCCGCGCCGCGCTGCCGGGCCACGCCAGGTCCAGGAACACTTCGCAGGGGGGGGCGGCCGGCACCACCTTCCCCATCTGGAACACATGTTGTTGTTGTTGTTGTTGTTGTTGTTGTTGTTGTTGATAGTAGTAATAGAAGTATTATTATTATTGTTGTTATTATTATTATTATTATTATTGTTATTATTATTATTATTATTATTATTATTATTATTATTATTACTATCATTATTTTTTTTATTAGTAGCAGTGTTATCATTATTACAGTTCTAGGTATTACAATTTTCATCATCATCATCATCATCATCAGTAGCAGCATCAGAAGTATTCTTATTTTTTAAACGTTTATGAGTATTGATAGTGTTCTCATTACTGTCATAACTATTAGTGTCATCGTCACCATGGCTGTCGTGGTCACCATCATTATCACCATCTCCATATCACTGTTGACAGTAACAATAATAATAGTAATGATAATAATACTAACATGAATAATGACAACAATGACCTTTTTTCTGTGATGACGCTCATTACTCTGATTATTGGTGGTGTTTGAGATGATGATTCCCTCGTGATGAGTACTGGCACTGTGAGGAGGAGGACAAGACCCGCCTGCCACACCGCCAGGGGCACCAGTGAGGGGGAGGGAGGGCAGCGGTGCAGCCCTCACGGTGCTGCTGTGACAGCCCCCACCGCCAGGGAGGAGGGAGGGACACTGCCTGGCGGAGGGGCAGGGCGGGGAGTGTCGGGAGGGTGTGGGCCTCCAGGGAGGAGGGAGGGAGGGAGGGAGGGAGGGAGGGAGGGAGTGAGGGACAGTGGCTGGCGGAGGGGCAGGGCGGGGAGTGTGGGGAGGGTGAGGGCCTGCAGGGAGGGAAGGAGGGAAGGACACTGTCTGGCGGAGGAGCAGGGCGGGGAGTGTGGGGAGGGTTTGGGCCTGCAGGGAGGGAGGGAGGGAGGGAGGGAGGGACAGTGCCATGCGGAGGGGCAGGGCGGGGAGTGTGGGGAGGGTTTGGGCCTGCAGGGAGGGAGGGAGGGAGGGAGGGAGGGACGGTGCCTGGCGGAGGGGAAAGGCGGGGAGTGTGGGGAGGGTATGGGCCTGCAGGGAAGGAAGGAGGGAGGGACAGTGCCTGGCGGAGGGGCAGGGCGGGCAGCGTGGGCCTGCAGGCAGGGAGGGAGGGAGGGAGGGACAGTGCCTGGCGGAGGGACAGGGCGGGCAGCGTGGGCCTGCAGGCAGGGAGGGAGGGAGGGAGGGACAGTGCCTGGCGGAGGGACAGGGCGGGCAGCGTGGGCCTGCAGGCAGGGAGGGAGGGAGGGAGGGAGGGACAGTGCCTGGCAGAGAGGCAGGGCAGGGAGTGTGGGCCTGCAAGGAGGGAGGGAGGGAGGGAGGGAGGGAGGGAGGGACAGTGGCTGGCGGAGGGGCAGGGCAGGAAGTGTGGGCCTGCGGGGAGGGAGGGAGGGAGGGACAGTGGCTGGCGGAGGGGCAGGGTGTGGTGGACCAGGTGAGGGAGGGTAAGGGTGAGAACGGGTGCGTGAGTGTTGTGACAGGCAGTCCCCTTCCCTCCAGCCACGCGGTGGTGGCACCAGGGCGGGGCGCGACGCCCTGACCCACCTGCAGGGTGGCGATGAAGTTCGGCAGGGCCTGGGCCTGCAGGGAGTGGAGGTAAAGGCTGCCGTCTTCAAGGCTGATCCTTGCGTGCCGAGTCTGTCCCTTCACGTCGTGGACGGCGAAGACAAGGCCAGCCTCCACCAGGCCCCTGGCACGCTGTGTTAGGCTGTGCAGGTCCTCGGCCTGCAGGGAGGAGGAGGCAGTAAGCCAGGCTGGCAGTTTGGAGAAGGGATACAAGATGTACATTTCAAAAGGCAGCAGCAGCAGCAACAGCAGCAGCAGCAGCAGCAGCAGCAGCAGCAGCAAACCTTTAGGCCTTGAGCAGCCTACTCAGTGTAAAGGGGGTTTTACATGAGGCAATTCACGGCTGCTTTTAGCCGGGATCGTGCAGCCGGGAACGAAATGCAGCCGCGATTTGCTGAATTGCCGGAGCAGCCGGGAAGCCGGTGTGTGGGCCGCCTTGCCTCCATTTTTCCCGGGTCAAATGAGAGCAACTCTCAATATAAAATTGAAAATAGGAGGAATGTTGTTGGCAAGTGTTTTAGTAATAACCATTGACTGTCTGCCATTATGTACAATAAATAAATAAAATATTTACATTCATTTATAAAAATTGTGGAAAACAGATGAGGAACTTTATGTTTGTTTATGTGGTCAGTGAGACAGCCAGCGCCCCAGCACGAGTCTACCACAGCACCACAGCACCACAGCCTGCCAGGCTGTATACACCAGGCAATGAGGCAGCCAGCGGCCCAGCACGTGTGTACCACAGCACCACAGCACCACAGCCTGCCAGGCTATATACACCAGGCACTGAGGCAGCCACCGCCCCAGCACGTGTGTACCACAGCACCACAGCACCACAGCCTGCCAGGCTATATACACCAGGCACTGAGGCAGCCAGCGGCCCAGCACGTGTGTACCACAGCACCACAGCACCACAGCCTGCCAGGCTATATACACCAGGCACTGAGGCAGCCACCGCCCCAGCACGTGTGTACCACAGCACCACAGCACCACAGCCTGCCAGGCTATATACACCAGGCACTGAGGCAGCCAGCGGCCCAGCACGTGTGTACCACAGCACCACAGCACCACAGCACCACAGCCTGCCAGGGTATATACACCAGGCACTGAGGCAGCCAGCGGCCCAGCACGTGTGTACCACAGCACCACAGCACCACAGCACCACAGCCTGCCAGGCTATATACACCAGGCACTGAGGCAGCCAGCGGCCCAGCACGTGTGTACCACAGCACCACAGCACCACAGCCTGCCAGGCTATATACACCAGGCACTGAGGCAGCCACCGCCCCAGCACGTGTGTACCACAGCACCACAGTACCACAGCCTGCCATACTATATACACCATGAACAACTCCACACTCATTTCTTCCTTTGCTTTCTCTTCAAGCACAGCAAAACCACAGCCATAGCAGCCAGCTCGTTGGAGGACGATTCCATCTTGATTGTTTTCGTTGTGATGCAGCGGGCCAGCGGGCCAGCGGCTGCTCTCCACCGTGTGAAGGCTTTCGGCTGACCAGCCGGCTGGAAAAACAGCCCCTGCAAACCCGTCTTAGCACATCACCCCACACTGGCAGGAGAGAGAGAGAGAGAGAGAGAGAGAGAGAGAGAGAGAGAGAGAGAGAGAGAAAGAGCCGTGAGCCGCGCAGCAAGAGCAGCGCCGGGCAGCAGTGACACTCGAGGCCTGCCACACTCACCGTCAGGGGCGGCGCCAGCAGGGCCTGCAGCCTATCCGCGATGGAGGAGGCCTCGGCCCAGGCTGCTGGGAGGCTGGAGTCCCCCGAGGCTGCAGCAGCAGTGCCCGCTGCCTTCAGGGCTGCCTGTGTGGCAGCAGCGGCAGCGGTGGCGGCCTGCAGGGCTGCGCGCGATGCCTCTGCCACCTGAAACACAGCGCGGCAGTGAGGCGGTGTGTGTGTGTGTGTGTGTGTAGGGTACTGTGCAAATGGAGGGACGTGTGGTGGAGGCGTGGCCTGAGGTAAATGATCTAGGCAGGAGTGTTAATAATGGTGGTTTGAAGTAAGTGTTTGTAATTAGTTTAATACTGTGTACCACTGTAACTCAACAAGTGACTGATGAAGTGTTGACGCGCTACTTGGAGTTTAATGCTTTAACATTGTTGTGGAGTAAAGCACATGTTTGGGACTACAAACACTGTGTTGTATGTGAGTGTTGTATGCACAGCTTGAGGTGTGCTCAATAAACTCACTCACTCACTGACCGTGGCCAGAGGAGTGACCTGCAAGCACAACAAGTGTGAGGCCACACCCACCTTGGTGACGGTGGTGACGGCGTGAACGTCGGGAAACACTCCCAGACACCCCTCTGTCTGACTGTCCTTCTCCACCAGATGGTCTGTGTCCTCAATGACCTCGTAAGCTTCCTGCCGTGTTGCGGCCGTGCGCAGCGACTGTAGCGCGGCGTGCAGCTGCTGCTCCTTCTGCCGCACCTCCTCCTGCCTGCCCTCTACCCGGGACTCCTCGCGGTGCACCGCCTCCTGGGCACTCTTGCTCTGGTCCACCAGAGTCTGCAGCTCGTCTTGCAGCCGCTGCTGGCGACTGCTCCAGCCACCGAGGGTTGTCAGATACTCGGCCAGCTGGCTCTGCTCCTCCTGGCAGGAGCGGATGGCAGCCAGGACCTTCACTTCTTGCTCCTGCAGCAGGGACTGTGCCTTCCTGCTGAATCCCGTTGTCGCCTTTGGTGCAGGCCGTGTCACTGGTGGGGCTGCCTGCTTCCCTGGCTCGGCTGGCAGAGAGGCCAGTCTTCTCAGTCTCCTGATAAGGCCCTCTGTAATATAGGAGATGGGGAACTGGCCCGCCTCGGGCACGGCGTGACTCGCCCGGCAGGTGGGGCACGTGATGGCACCCTGCTGCTTCAGTCCGTCAATGCACGGCGAGCACACTGCATGGCCACAGGGCAGGTTGCGTGGCCGCCAGAGGGTGTCGTCAAAGGTGGTGAGGCACACTGGACACTCCTCCACGTTGTCATCCTGCAACAAAGAGGCGGCGCGAGGGACTCACTCCACCCAGCTCGGCACGCTCTCCACATCAAACACCTCATGCTGCTGCTGCTGCTGCTGCTGCTGCTACTGTCAATCTTTCCTCCACCATTAACCCCTAACCTTCATGTTTTCCCCCTCATTCACAACCATTCATTTAATATGTATATATATATATATATATATATATATATATATATATATATATATATATATATATATATATATATATATATATATATATATATATATATATATATATATATATATATATATATATATATATATATATATATATATATATATATATATATATATATATTTCCAATACTGCTGAGGACAACACTCACCATGGCTCAAACTCCTGCCTCTGTGTTGCTGGCCTTCCTTCAGGCTGCCTGCCTCTGTGTTGCTGGCCTTCCTTCAGGCTGCCTGCCTCTGTGTTGCTGGCCTTCCTTCAGGCTGCCTGCCTCTGTGTTACTGCCCTTGCTTCAGGCTGCCTGCCTCTGTGTTGGTGCCACAACGCGCGTCACACTCCGCCTCCTTGCTCCTGATTGGATGGAGATGCAATTAACCAGTTAGTCAAAACATAAGCTCACTTAAAGTTATAGTAAAATAAACTAAAGTAATGGCAAATAAATCTTATAGCAATGGAAGCCGTGTGGGGGCAACAGGTCGCTGTAAGGCTCTGACACACACGCCAGCATGCACCTTGTTGCTGTGGGAGCGTGTCAAGCCAAGGGTGGTGATGCTGACGTGTGCTTCATGTGGCTCACTCACGGGGGTAGACGCATTAATGAAGATCCAAAGGAATTAGTATTGAGAAAATTTGATGCGGTGAGAGGGGCAGCATGGGTGGATGAAGAGCAGCTTCAACACCTATGTTTCTCCGCGTTACCAGCGCCGCCAGGTGATGCTGCCAGAGGTACTACGTGTTCACTCCACCGCCAACACTCCACAGGCGAGTCAAGACAAGAGTGATAAGATTACTACTTGTATCACACCACTGGCGGCGGGGAGCTGGGGAGGTGGCCACTGGAAGAATCGCAGTATCTGATAATTTTAATCGCCCCTCATGTCGGGGAAAAGCTGCCACACTGATACCCGAAGCAACTCCCGCCTTGTCTGGCAGCTGACTTTCATGTCACTGCTGAACTGACCGACCATCAACGTGAACAACACAAACATTACTTTTATTCCGCTCTATAGAAGTATTCTTTCCTTAACATTTGAATAACAATTACCTCTCAGATCCGTGATGGGACAAATGTTCCTCACCGAGGTGTGGTCCTCTTATTGATGAGATACTGTCCTGTCTGTTATGAATGATGCAACACATATCACTGTCACTGGCGCCGCCACGTTGTAATGTCGTGTTTCTACTTTGCACGGTGTTGGTGAGTCCTTAATCTATAAGACTGGCTTTTGTGGGTTCAAGGGAACGCTTTAAGTTTCTATAATTTTTACCTAATTTGTGTTATTTACATATATTTACACTCAGACGATCATATACGACTTACGACAACAACGAAAAAAATACGAAAATAGTTTCATCTCTCTTCAAATAAATTTTATTAAATATCTGGAACACTTCACATTACACTTCCGATTCAAATCACTCACATATTTAATACTCACTGATAAATCACATCCTACACAAACCTGGCAGGTAATATTCAATGAGGAACACATCCCACACCACCCAATCCCTCTCTGTCAAAATATAACACCAACATTTTACTGTGATTGCATTACAACTATCTGGTTCTACTTACTGGCACTGTGACAGGGACCTTGCCCATCTTGACCCTCTCTGGTGTAGCTTGTCTCTCTGTCTGCTTCTGTCTATTCCCGTCTCCTACACCTTGTAATATACACGTGATGTTATAGCGACCTTTTGTCCCAACAAGGCTCCCGTTGCTATAACATTTATTTTCCAGTAATTCGATCATACGGTTCATTTTCCTGTAACGTTCAATAAGGTTAATTTTCAAGTAGGTATATTCATTTTCTCAAACTTTGATCATATGGTTCATTTTCCTATACTTTCCGCAAGGTCCACTTTCAAGTAACTCTATTTTTCTTCCCATACTTCGATCAGACAGTTTATTTTCTCTTAACTTTCAATAAGATTCATTCCTGAGTAGCTTTGGTAATCGCATCTTCTAATCAGGAACAAGAAGGCGGCGGTTCCTATGGTGTGCCGGCTGTCCGTGTTGTCCACATCATCTGCTCCTGGTGACCTCTGCTTCCCTCGTATACTAATTCATTGATGGCCTCCTGAGTACCTCTTCTTGTAATCTTGTGCTAATCTCCGGCCCTGTTAGTGTTGTGATGACTCACCGCACCTTGTTGTTCTTCTCGGTGGCCACGTCTCGCCTCTTCTCTATCAGGGTGGTGATACCTTCTTGCTACCTGCTGTCGTGTTTATCATCTTCTTCCCTCATTCATTCTTTCTATTTTTATATTTCCTTCTTCATTTCTTCATTCTTGTTTCATTCTTCTTCAGATCAGAAGTTAGGCATTCTGTGGTTTCCCTGCATGAGCTGTTTGCTTCCTGAGGGGTTTTGACATCTACAAAAAGATGTGGAAAAGTGCAGGGTTGTATCATCAGCATAGGAGTGGATAGGACAAGAAGTTTGGTTTAAAAGGTCATTGATGAATAATAAGAGTGGGTAACAGGACAGAACCCTGAGGAACACCACTGTTAATAGATTTAGGAGAAGAACAGTAACCGTCTACCACAGTAGCAATAGAACGGTCAAAAAGGAAACTTGAGATGAAGTTACAGAGAGAGGGATAGAAACCGTAGGAGGGTAGTTTGGAAATCAAAGCTTTGTATCACTCTATCAAACGTTTTTGATATGTCTAAGGCAACAGCAAAAGTTTCACCAAAATCTCTAAAAGAGGATGATCAAGACTCAGTAAGGAAAGCCAGATCACCAGTAGAGCAGCCTTGACAGAACCCATACATACTGGTGATCAGATATAAGGTTGTGAAGTGATAGATGTTTAAGAATCTTTCTGTTGAAGATAGATTCAAAAACTTTAGATAGGCAGGAAATTAAAACAAGAAGACATAGTTTGAGGGATTAGAACAGTCACACATTTTAGGAACAGGCTGAATGTAGGCAAACTTCCAGCAAGAAGGAAAGGTAGATGTTAACAGACAGAGTTGAGTTTGACTAGGCAAGGTGCAAGCACAGAGGCGCAGTTTTTGAGAACAATAGGAGGGACCCCATCAGGTCCATAAGCCTTCCGAGGGTTTAGGCCAGTGAGGGCATGGAAAACATTATTGCGAAGAATTTTAATAGGTAGTAGTAGTAGTAGTAGTAGTAGTAGTAGTAGTAGTAGTAGTAAGGAAAACATCACTGCAAAGAATTTTAATAGGTAGTAGTAGTAGTAGTAGTAGTAGTAGTAGTAGTAGTAGTAGTAGTAGTAGTAGTAGTAGTAGGAGGAGGAGGAGGAGGAGGAGGAGGAGGAGGAGGAGGAGGAGGAGGAGGGTGGAGGAGAGAGAGGAACGAGCCCTGAATCATCCAAGTTAGACTTTTTAGCAAAGGTCTGAGCAAGGAGTTCGGCTTTAGAGATTGATGTGATAGCAGTGGTGCCATCTGATTGAAATAAAGGAGAGAAAAAAGAAGCAAAGTTATTGGAGATGTTTTTGGCTAGTTGCCAGAAGTCATGAGGGTAGTTAGATCTTGAAAGATTTTGACACTTTCTATTAATGAAGGAGTTTTTGGCTAGTTGGAGAAAAGACTTGGCATGACTTTGGGCAAAAATATAAAGTGCATGAGATTTTGGTGATGAAAGGCTCAAATGACTTGTGTAAGCCACTTTTCTATCATGTATAGCACAAGAACAGGTCGTGTTAAACCAAGGTTTGGAAGGTTTAGGCCGAGAATAAGAGCGAGAGATGTATGCCTCCATGCCAGACACTATCACCTCTGTTATGCGCTCAGCACACAGTCAGATTAAAAAACTGAGCATCACATCTTCAGAGTATGTGTGTGTGATGACAACTTGCCAGTTTTTGGTGCCTCCCATTGCAGTAAGTCAAGCATCAGAGCTTTGGTCTGTGGGGTTTACAATTCATCATTTCTTTCTTTTTATTTTCTTTTCTTTTGCAGTGCAAACCTTTCCACCACTTTGTGGGATTTTCCATCTGTTACATGACATGACAATTAAAAACATTCAGATTTTGGAATTTTGGACAGAGAATTCTCAATTGTGCCAACAAAATACAGTATTCACCTGAACCACCTGTCAGTCACAAGGCTCCCAGTGAGGTGTGCTTGTTCCTGAGTCATGGAAGTCCCCCAAGGTTTCTTCCACTTGCTCTCCATGTTACCACCTGCAGGGAAAACGCACACATCAATACTCCTGCTGCTTGATACATGTTTGACTCACAACTTAGTCTAGAATTTAATCATTCACTACAACATTACACAGCATGGAATGCACAGCTGAAAACATTTATATGCACATTCAAGAAAGGAAACAATTAAAGAAGCAGATTGTGCAATTTCTAGCCAGTATAGTGCATAGACATGGCTGTGAAAGAAAAGAAATGCTTCATGTTGGTCTGGGAGTCAGGAAAGATGTGGTAGGACAAGATGGATAACTAATTTTTTCACACCCTCGTCTCTGGTAAAAGTCACTCACAAAAATGATGGGCAGGTCTTTTCCACTCAACCTTCCACATCTTCTAATCTTTGGTGGATTAACTTAACAAGTAAAAGTTTCCATACGAAGGGCGGCAGTTCACTCAAAGGAAGGGGATCAAGTAAATCCATTCACACCTTTTGGCTATGGGCCTTCCCTCCCCTTCATCTCTCTCTCTCTCTCTCTCTCTCTCTCTCTCTCTCTCTCTCTCTCTCTCTCTCTCTCTCTCTCTCTCTCTCTTTAATAGGCTGTTTCGATAACTATTTCACTCGAGAGAGAGAGAGAGAGAGAGAGAGAGAGAGAGAGAGAGAGAGAGAGAGAGAGAGAGAGAGAGAGAGAGAGAGAGAGAGAGAGAGAGAGAGAGAGGAGAGAGAGAGAGACACACACACACACACACACACACACACACACACACACACACACACACACACACACCTCTTGAGGATTGCAGTCAGGTGACACAACCACCCACATGCAGATACACACCCACTCAGTGGGCAGAAGGAGGAATGTGTGAAATTGTTAGCTAAGGTCTGTGTGTGTGTGTGTGTGTTTACCTAGTTGTATTTACCTAGTTGTGACATGGGGGAGAGGAGCTAAGCTCGTACTGTCCCGTCTCCATAACTGTTTTTTATCCAACTTTTCCTTAAAGTCATGAATATTTGTAGCACACACCACTTCCCCTTCCAGTCCATTCCATGCCGCTATGCTTCTATGAAGGAAGCTAAACTTCTTTATGCCCCTTCTGCAAGTGATTATTTTAATTTTCTTCCATGTCCTCTTGTGTGTGTGTGTGTGTGTGTGTCTTTTCTCCCATCTCTCTCTCTCTCTCTCTCTCTCTCTCTCTCTCTCTCTCTCTCTCTCTCTCTCTCTCTCTCTCTCTCTCTCTCTCTCTCTCTCTCACGATTGATTCCAAAGGCCACAAAGATGATTAGCAGAGGTTTTCGTGAGTGTTTCTCCTGTTAGTTATGTAGGAATGTTAATTTGTCACTAAAACCATAAAAAACATCCTTAAAAACCTGTGCCACTTCGAATAGAGCCTTTTAGAAGCGTGTTTCTCCCATCAGTAGAGTAGAAATGTAGTTATTTATTTACATTTTATATATAACACACACACACACACACACACACACACACACACACACACACACACACACACACACCACAAGGGCAAAGATGGAAACACAGCTGATCAGGCAGGGAAGTGTTATAAGAGATGTACAAACGCATAACAAGGCAAGGCACACAGCTTTCACACCCACCTCACACTCACAACACTCTTTCAACACCTTAACCTTTGTTGGGGAAGAGAAGCACTACTACCTTAACCTTACAAATACACTTATTATAGCTTATCTCTTACATATACCAAGACAAGGCACACAACTTTCACCGTTACTCTCACCCACAACACTCTTTCAATGCGTTAACCCTTGTTGGGGAAGAGAACCACTAAAATATTATCTCCTACAAATATATTCAAACACTCACTCAACACACAACACCTTAGCCCTTGACGGAGACGAGAAGCGCTCCTACCCTAACCTTACAAGAGCACTCACTACAATCTTATCTCCTACATATACCAAAACACACAATTTTCACCCTCACACTCACTCAACACTCATCACCTTAGCCCTTGACAGAGACGAGAAGCACTCCTACCCTGATCTTACAAGAGCACTCACCAAAATCTTATCTCTACTCCATTTATTCATCCATACACCAACCTGGTAACTCCACACAAGACTCGAAGCACCACAGTCATACACGTTCATCTATCTATGCCACAGTGACTCTTGAAGTTGGTGGAGCACAGAGTGAACCGAAGGGCATCAGCTCCACACTCTGGGATGCCTGTGGGGGAGTTCATCCTGATACCAGTGAGTACCTCTTATGCATTCAGGCTCCCCTCCACCCTCTCGCACAGTACCTGAGGGCATGAAGGGGTGGTGAGAGGATGAGAGACTACGAGGGAGAAGGGAAGGGATGAAATGTGATGAAAAACAGAAGAGAACACAGATGAGCAGGAAACTTGAAGTAGAGAAGAGGGAAAAGAAGAAAAGAGAAGAGATGAAAAGACAAAGAAGGAGAAAAGAGAGAAAACAGAATTATAATAACAATTTTTGCCATCACATCTAAAAATCTCTCTCTGTCTTTAGCGCTCCTTCAAAAAAATACACTTGCTAAGAAGCTTTCACAGATATTCATGTATCAACTGCTGTCAAGATACTGCTCACCACACCCAATGAACATCAGAACACACTCCAGCACCAGCAAGTCACACACCTCCAGGGACGCCCCATTGATGACATCCAGGGGGTCTATCACACTGCCCCAGGACTTGGACATCTTGTGGCCGCCACCATCACACAGGAGGCCATGCAGCAGCACAGTCTGGGGAGGGAGGGTCATATAACAAGTGATATAGCACAGGCAATACTGGTAACAATTATTATCAAATTATATGAGGAAGGAGAGGTAACACGCAGGTAGTCAATTCTTTCAATCTATCACCACCTATAAACATTACTAGCCTTCTGAAATCTCCATCTTTTTATCAAACAATTAGTAATGCTAGAGTTTACAGTATTAACAGATATTTTAGTTATATACCAATGAAAATATGGACTAATTACACACCTACAATTAGTTACCTGAGTTTCTGATAACACTAAGACAAAGGAACAAAAACAAGATCAATAACAGAGAACAGGACCAGGAGAGCAAGACCCAGATGGCCTCACCTTAAAGAGAAGCCTCCCTGTCAAGTTGAGTCCCAGCATGACCATCTGAGCCACCCAGAAGAGGATGTCGTGACCCGTCTTCACCAAGGTCGTTGGGTAGAAGCGAGCAAGGTCAGGCATGGTCTCTCCCCTCCCCTGACCCGGCCAGCCCAGCGAGGCAAAGGGAAACAGGCCAGAGGAGAACCAGGTGTCCAGAACATCTTCCTCCTGCTGGGTGGACATGGAGGCCAAGGGTGTGCCTGGGGAGGAGCACAGGGTGAAGACGGAAAGTTGCGATTATTAACGTAGCCGTCAAGACTTTTATTATCTATTGCTACATGAGGTTTATTATTTTAATGAGGGTTTGCACACACACACACACACACACACACACACACACACACACACACACACACACACACACACACACTTGAATGATATAAAATAATGCAGTTTTTCCTCACAGAAATATAGAAGGGTACCCAGAGTAGGTTAATAAAGGTGATACAGACAAGGACTGCACCTCAACTGTAGGGAAAACTACAATTAGGTACAGCTTTGCACCACGGAAATACTGATAATAGGAACACACTATGAGATACAACACAAAGAATGTACATCAACTGAAGGAAAAACAATAAAAAGTAAACATTTCTGCCATATATTAGACCATCCAAACTAACACTAGGTAAACACACACCTTCCTTCTCCACAGCCTTCCGCCTTGCATCCTCCTCCAAGCAGCCGCCACCCACACCTCCCAGCCGTCTGCTGCAGTGATGTGGTACACTGGGATTCTGTGGCCCCACCAGAGCTGCTGGGAGACACACCAGTCTGTGATGTTGTCCAGCCAGCTATGCCAAGCCCTCCTGTGCAGCTGTGGCACCAGGTTCAGACGGCCGCTCTGCACAGCCTCGGACGCCTCCTGTGCCAACTCCTTGCACCAAGCGAACCTGTGTAGACATGAAAGTAAGCAAGCAAGTGTTTGTGGCTAATTATAATAATCAACATGCCAGTATCATCTGCAGCATCACCATCTGCTCACCACTGGAGCCTCAGCACGGGCTCAATGACATCCTGCGTCCTGCTACAGCGAGGCACCGTCATGGGGTGGGCGTGGCACCCTCTGTACAGCCCCAGTGCCGACAGGGCCGACGGCACTGCCCCCCGCGCCTCAAACCTCAGCAAACCCTGTGAGGGGAGTGAAGCCCTGTTATGCTTAATAGTGAGGACAGTAGTGATGATGCAGTTAATAGTTTAAGACTTAATGAATGGTATTACTGGATCTCATAAACCACCACCCTCAGTCTTTGTGGTGGTAAACAGTGCAGACAACAGTACTGCTACAGTTCATCATTAGCAAGACTTAGGTCAGTCTTTGTGGTGGTAAACAGTGCAGACAACAGTACTGCTACAGTTCATCATTAGCAAGACTTTACAAATACTATCATAGCTCAAGAACCACAATGAATATTATACACCTTTCATGCATCTAAGGCCTACGCTCTGAAACATCTCGGCGCCAGACCTCCACTATTTCAAAAGGGCTCTAGATGAAGCTACACAGGTTTTTAAGAATGTTTGTAAGGTTCTAGTGACACAATAACAACATTTCTATATTATTAACAGGAGAAACACTCTTGAGAACCTGGCTAAGTATCTCTGTGGCCTTGAAAAAATACTCATCATGAAATAATATGGGTTTTCAAGAATGTTTTAATGGTTCTAGTGATAGATTAACATTTCTACATTATTAATCTTGAGTACCCAGTTAGGTATCTCTGTAGCCTTGAAAAAATACTCATCATGAAATAATACGGGTTTTCAAGAATGTTTTAATGGTTCTAGTGATAGATTAACAACATTTCTACATTATTAATCTTGAGAACCCAGCTAGGTATCTCTGTGGCCTTTGCAAATAATCTTGGTGAGAGCAAAGCATTTCTAAACACAGGCTCAATTTCCTCTCCCTGACCTCAAACTCTGGCACAATATTGGTGACCTTTTCACTGCTGTCAAGAATGGAGAGGAATGGAATGCTGTATCTCTCCCTGACCTGACAGTCCTCGTGGCTGTGTCCTGGCGTGACCTTTACTGCACCTGTGGATGGATGTCCAGGTCACTTTATTTACCTTTCATCATAACAAATAAGGAACATATTAAATTAATGCCTCTGCTTCTCTGTATATGAAATTACACATGAAACTTGTGTAATTTGAAATGCTGAACTAACGGTTTTGGTTTGTCGTCTTAAATTTGTACGTGCAATCTCGACCTCTTTTATAAGAACGCGAGAAAATAAGAGAAGCCTAAAAAATATAATTATTCTCTATCTATCTCACTTACCACAAAGATAAATTAACTGAAAACTTTAACAAATATGACAGAACACTCAAAAGAATCACTGCCACTTTCATCACTGCCTTTAACATCATCACCTTCCACCTACAACACCAGAAACCTCAACAGACATCACCACAAGCATCACTAATCATTATTCTCTGCCAGTCACACCTGCACAAAGGAAAAAATAACTAAAAACATCACTATAATTAATTTGACATCTATTTCGCCTACCAAAAAGAAAAAAAACAAGTCAGCTACATAGTCAGCTACATATAAGTCACGAGAGGCGGTACAACCCTACACCGCAAGGTATCGATTCACCTCTCACCGAGTACCTGCACAGGACAGGTAAGGATCAAGGTGGTCCTAAATATGAGGCGGTCAAACACCAGGACTCTCAAGAACCCAAGGCTGTGAAGACTGAGAGGTCCTCGAGGCAGAGCGCTTCACGGAAAAGAAACCGATTCGTTAACTCTGCTGAAAAGTTTGAGGCAGCAGCCGTCGCTGCCAATAAGCGAGGAAGTTAACACCCGAAACCAATAACGTGGCAGGACAAACACCGTACATAATCCTGTCACTACGCGGGCCGACCAATACCCGACCCCCCTCCTCCAGCAAGGCGCCGCCCCCCCTGAGAGAGAGGCAACCTCGTTGAGCACGTCCGTAGGCTCAAGCGCTTCGGAGTCTTATCTCCAATGCTTTTAATAGGTTCTAACCAAAGTTACTGAGATTTTGAAAGTATTCTTTTTATGACTCTAATGAAAGTTTAACAAGGATTCTGTATCACAAATGATGAAAGAGAACTCATGAAAACCTGACTAATCACTTCCATACCATTTAAGACTAGTTCTTTTGATCGGCCGATGCGTTTGAGAATACAGGCCAAAGTGTTTAAGCACAAAAACATTGTACGTCTTCATTTGTAATTTATGTAGCATTTAATCACACCATAAAAGAGAATGTGGTAGTCTGCGAGCAAAAACGTAGCTGGTTCGTCTCACCGTAGCACATTCACACCTTCCATTTTAAGTGAAGAGTTATACGTGATGAAATAACCATGAGCCACAATCTCTCACGCCCTCACTAAACTTTTCATCACTTCGCTGTCATCGCTCACAAGAACCAATGGAAGTCGCTGTCCTCGAATATTAAACACGCCCGTCGGGAGGGATAACAGATAAACATATCCAGTGCGTCACGGTAATTCACCTCGCCACAATGCTCTCAATGTAATTTACGGATCAATTTACATACGACAATTTCCGCCCATACAATTTCCATGCGCTCGACAGTAACTTATGACAAGCAGCAGCAGGGGGTCGAGGAAGGGGTTCGGGAAGCGATTACCGTCCTCCTGTCCATATTACCAGAGGCGCGGCGCGGCGGAGCTTCCTTCACACGGTCAGGGACAAGACGCGGGTGGCGGTAACATGCAAGAGGTGGAATGTCTGGTGGGTGGCAGTGGGTGGAAACAGTGGACAGGCTAATCACGTTTCATGTCCAGTCTTTCACGACCAAATTGTCTGGAAAGTGAATTATATCCGCAGCAGTCGTGGTGTGTGTGTGTGTGTGTGTGTGTGTGTGTGTGTGTGTGTGTGTGTGTGTGTGTGTGTGTGTGTGTGTGTGTGTGTGTGTGTGTGTTTGTGTGTGCGTGTGCGCGCGCGCGCTCAGTCTTTCAGCTAGAGAGTACGTGAATGCATGCTTGTGTATCTATTCATCAACTCTCTCTCTCTCTCTCTCTCTCTCTCTCTCTCTCTCTCTCTCTCGGGCCGTCGTAACGGTTGTCTCGGGGGATCGTCAACAACCCTTGCACAACCAACCTCTCTCTGCCCCACTGCCTTCCACGTGAGCGCCACAAGGCGCTCCATAGCCTCCCTTCCCCTCCTCGCCTCTCATGGTATCTTACCCTCTGTTTTCATGCCCGTCATTCCGCACATTCTGGAATACCTGGCTTTCATCCCTCTGCCAGGTACATTTTTAAGTTTATTCTTCTATTTGTACCTCGCAAAAGAACATAGAGCCTCCCATTCTGGTCTACGTTCACTCTCTGCACATCCATACGCTTCAGTCTTGATTTTTATTCTGGGCGTAGGTTTTGCTCTATCCCTCCTCCTACAAGAACACCTCGTCTATTTTCCTGATTCTCCACCTCTTTCTTCTATCCAAGGGCACCGTCACTCGCTCTGCTGGAAGCCTTTATGACCTCCAAAAAAGGGTTCCGCCCTCCACTACCTTCCTCTCGCGCGTCCCTAGAAACTACCTCCACAGACGTCCAGGTGCTGACCTCACTGGAATGTTACTTTATGATCGAGAGGGCAATGGCGTGATGCCTGAGGCGGCTGTGTTGGTCCGGTAGTATGTTGGTGACAGCACTGGTGGACGGAGAGAGGGAGGAAGGGAGAGAGAGAGAGAGGAACGTTATCACTCTCAAGGGTCGTACTCCTGAGACTCGTCCGAGGTCAAGTTGTTGGTCTGTGTTAGTTATTGCATGGCGGACGTATAGATTTTTCATTGCTACTCTTACACTGGTGGAATTCCCTAGGACCAATAAAGGCAGAAGGCAGGAGTGATCACTGCAGTCCAGCCGGGCCAGCGGTACACGGGTTACAAAGGACTGCTGTGCCGACTTGAATGCATGGAAAGCCATAAAGCAAACCGGGTCTTGGTGATGTCATCTTTAGTCATACAGTCAGTAGTGGTCCGCGGTTCAATCTCGAAAAGGTTATATACAGCCAAGAATTCTGAACAGTTTCGGTGCAAGTCATAAAATCTGTTAGTCACGCATTCTTGAGAAACGGTGCTGCAATCACACACAAAATATTCTTCTAGTTAGCCAGCCACACGCATCGAGGGTCCCGCAGACTTCCATTTCCCTTACATTTCCATGAAATTTCAAACAAAAAGTACTCTGAAATTATGTGACACCTCTGTTATTACAGCTACATAACTACTTGAATTCGCTCAACCTGACTCATATCCCGAAGTGCCTCGCTATAACAAAAGAATCCGATGCACATACAAATACACACATACACATACAAAAAGCTTCACCTTCACGTCTAAGGGTCGAGCCTCAGGGCGACAGATCCTCTCGTGTAGGTTAGCTGTCCCGTACATCACTTTGACAACCTCGTTACTGTAAGCCAAAACCGCGGCTCCGACTGTCCTCTCGTAAAACAGTGTTGAGGAGAAAAATGTTATCCTCAGTGGCGGCGTGTGTGGGTCACTGGGCTGCCTCGGGGGACCGTCGTTCACAGATCAATAGCTCTCGCCGACGAGCCTCGAACTGGTTGTAGATAAAATTTTCCATTCCTAGAGTGAAAAGGGAAACAGGAATTCCGTATGTGAACCAGTAATTCATGGATATAATTAAAGGAAAATGATACCCGCTATTCCTCACTCCGCGACAATCTCACGCAGGAACTCCACTCGCTGTACGTTAAGTGGAGGATGAAAAAATACTGCAGTGTCTTGAGTGATGTTGTTTACTCATGCAACCGTGAGAAGCGTCTGGTTCGTCTTGCCAGCACTTGAGAACTTCCCATCAGAGATTTAACGGCATCACTTACACCTCTGGCATAAATAGCAGTCAGGGTTAGATGCTCCGCCTCCTGCGTCTGATAGTGTTGGCTTTTTACAGCGTCTGGGGCGTGACGAGCTTCCCACTCTATTACCCAAGTGGAGGGCGAGAGATCATATCCCCTTTTTTAACCTTCCCTGTGCGTTTGAAAGAGTCATTGCCTCCTACGTTCTTTTATTCTTTTGCTTTATTTAATTTCCTTACGAGATTAGTTCATGAAAGAAGCCCCCGGGTTTCCTCAGGCAGTAGTGATAGAGCGCAGACACTCACGCTTTAGGTCATTTTCCGAAATGTGAACGAAGTGTGCAGATTGGGAACTTACGAGTAGCAGCTCTACTAAGTGTCTAATATGTAAGCGACGAATGTCCGTCCTTGAGCTGTCAACTATCTTTACCCTCCTGCAGCTGTTGTTTTTATTGTCCCTGCGAGGCTCTAGGCAATGCGCGCGAGGTTGTACGAGCAGTCGATACCCGCTGATGACACCCGGGTGAGTAAACAACTTAACACTCTCCCTCATGGCCATTATGAAGAAGTCTTGAGTGAGGCAAAACGTGCTAACAGCAAAATAAACAAAGCAAGTCGGCGATGGTAAAGTTTGGATGTGTTAAGTGACTCCCGCAATCTTGCATCATCATGAAACTCTCAGCGAAGAGCAAGTTAGCGAGAAAACATTTGCACGCCATACGCATAAACTCCTTTCTCTTGCAAGCTGACTCTAGAATTTAGCTTCCTTTAGTATGTCAGCACACACACACACACACACACACACACACACACGTGAAGAGGATGGGACGATGCCGGCACAGTCAGCGAGTAAAAAATAAAACAAACACAAGGGCGAGTATTGTGACAGCTGGCGGCACCTGTCGGGGAACGCTTCTAAACCCGCCATGTGTGTCCACTGTCAAGTCTCATGAGCCTTGCTGCCTAACTCGATAACAATCCAGATACTGACAGTGGCACAGACACAGACTTAGGTACACAGGAACACATCGAACAAACAAACAGACCTTGACAGACTGACACAGGCATACAAACACCAAAAGACAACAAGACGAAAGCCAACAGACAGACAGAAGGAACAAACAAAAGGGACGACAGACTGTGATACATTGAAACAAATACCCACGGAAACAGACAGACAGAGAGACGTTGGCAAAGACACAAACACACACTCTCTCTCTCTCTCTCTCTCTCTCTCTCTCTCTCTCTCTCTCTCTCTCTCTCTCTCTCTCGCTCGCTCTAATCTTTCCTCCTTTCCCTCATACAATCGTCCAAATGACAGACAACTTTCTCCTCATTGATTTTCCTGCATTAGCTCAGGCCCCAAAGCACCTCCGAGACACTCCACTAACTGCAAGCACCCACACCACAGTCACCCAATCGCACACTGTACCTTTACTATGACCAAAAGTATATATAAAAAATAAAAAAAAACGAAAGTCGGATACGCTTCACCACAGACACACTCATTTCCCCAGCAAGGAGTAGAGAACATTATATATTCTTCCCCTCAGCCGCCAACACGCATGAGACACCTGCTTCTGCATACTCCCCGACGCTCTCATTCCTACCTTTTTTTTTTTTTCTGCAAGAGTCAAGACAGATTTTTTTCCGCAAAGTAACTTCAGAAACTCTTGTGACTTTTACTTTTACTCTGGAACCATTTCCTCTTCCGCCGCTGTAAGAGATCTGGAATGCGGGTCAGAATTAGACGGTCGTACTGGAAGCAGTCTTTACCAACTGCAGACAGTGGAAGGAATATGTACAAAGTATTCCATGAAAACATTATCAACGTGTCGCTATATTGTGCCGAGAGAAATATCATCGCAGCAGGATATTCTACGAGGAAATTAATATGACTGAAGGATGCTATCAGGGAATTAATTAAAGCATAATATTTACGATCAATATAGTATTTAAGATACGCCTTAAATTGAATCATATACAACCAGCAGAAGAGATAAGACGAATGGGGAGAAGGTAGATGAATGGAGCAGAGAAAGAGAAGGCGGTAGATGAAGGAAGAAAGGAAGAGGAAGGAATGAATACAGAGAGGGATGAACGTGTGTGGCCCTTCCCTGCCTCCTTCCCCACCCTCTAGCCAAGGAACAGTGATGTCGCCGCTACCTGGGCTCCGCGGCGGCCCGGCAGGTGTTATCTCGCTCCCCACACACGGAAACTCGAGCAGCCTCCATGAATGTAATCACCTGCTACTTGATGGTGATATATGAACGGGCGCTACATTCGTTACTCCGACACACACACACACACACACACACACACACACACACACACACACAGAGAGAGAGATAGATAGATAGAGAGAGAGAGAGAGAGAGAGAGAGAGAGAGAGAGAGAGAGAGAGAGAGAGAGAGAGAGAGAGAGAGAGAGAGAGAGAGAGAGAGAATAATAAACTAAATGAATAGAACTTAACGAAGAACTGGACAAATATAGATACGGAAACGAAACCATACGAGTTTAGTTCAGTTGTTTATCATAACACACACACACACACACACACCGGGCGCCACCGTTTGTTTACACCAACACTGTTGAATCTGCCCACATTTTTCAAGATCTACAAGGATTCTACAGCTTCTGCAAGACAACAACCTATACTGCAAGTTACATAAGTATACCGTTAACTAGCTAAGGTGGTTAAAGTGTTACAGTGACTCAGATCTAGCCTTATAAACCAGGTTAAAACAAGCATCTGGATTAAAGCCCCACCTGGCTGGCGCGCTCTTCTCCGCGCATGCGCATAAGGGATCTTGTTGACGTCACTGCTGCTGGACTAACCATGGACTCATCGACACTCAAGCTGCTGCTTGAATCGCAGGAACGAGCATACAAGTTAGCGCTGGATGCCGTCGTGAAACAGATGCAGGACCAAATAAACAAGCTAGAGAACAAAGTATCAGACCTTATTACAAGCCTGGAATATACGCAGCGCGAAGTTGATGAGCTGAAATCTTCTGCCAATCAACATAAGACAGAGAGGAAGGAAGATAAACTACAAATTGGTAAACTAATTCAACAACTGGACTCATCTACTCTTATGATTAAAAACCTAGAAGATAAAGTAGTTTATCAAGAAGACTACAGCAGGCGGAAGAACCTACGAATCAGCGGACTAGAAGAGCAACAAAATGAAACCTGGGAGCAGACCGCAACTGCTGTAACATCTCTCCTAGAGTCAAAGCTTCAGCTACCTGGTATTGTATTGGAGCGAGCTCACCGTGTTGGACCACGACAAGACACCAAACCTCGCACTATTGTGGCTCGTTTCAATCGTTACGGTGATCGCGAGGCTGCATTGAGGCGAGGGAAGCACCTGAAGGGTACCAACATATTTTTAAATGAAGATCTGTCCACAGCGTCATTAGCGGTGAGAAATGCTCAGTTGCCTATGTATAAGCAAGCCAAGGCTGACGGAAAGATAGCGTTTTTCCGCCACACAAAGCTTATTATACGGGAGAAACAGAGTGAGGACGGTGCAAGACGACAAGGTCAACGAAGGACGGAGGATGCTACGGACGACAGACTGGCGGGCGGTGAGGGAGGTGTTGTTGGTGGTGATTTGGCGAGCGGCGCGAGAGGAAATTTGAGGACTGCTACTAACACGAACACTGCTGGAGCATGGACTGGCAGGGACGACACTCGTTTGCTATTCCCTGCCCTACAGTCTGGTGGGTCGCCTGCTGCTACTGCTGCTGCTGATGCTGCTGCTGCTGTTTCAGTCAAGCAGAAAGAGAGCAAGAGAGATCTACGAAGCAACAAAAATAAGTAGAACCCTAGTTTTGTATTTTACAATCTGTTATTAATATATCTGATACATTTGATTCATTTATTTTTTCATATAACTTCTTCCAATGTCAGATAATTTTTTGTTTCCTTTTAACAGTGTTTCTGATGAAGAATTATTGAATGCTGTTGGCTTACGCGATATGTTAGGACAAGACGTCAGTGAAAGCTTTGATCCCTTCAGTGTGCAGGATAGCAGTTATAATAATGATCTTGATGTAAACCAATTTTATATTAGGTCCCGAAATATTTCCTTTCCTGATTCTAAATATGTTTATCTTGAAAATTTTTCTTCCTTAAGTACAAATAGTGATTTTAACGTATTTCTGCTTAACATTAGATCAATGTCCACCAACTTTCAGTACTTTAAAGAAACAGTTTTGACTGAAAACATAACATACGATGTACTTGGCTTCACCGAAACTAGGCTTGACCCTGATATTTCAGCAGTGTACACTTTGCCAGCATATACAATGTTCTCAAACGACAGGAACACATATGGTGGTGGTGTGGCACTTTATATCTCCAATAAGTACACAAGTTGTAAGATTAATGAATACAATCGGATGGAAACATATGTTGAAAGTTTGGGAGTGGAAGTAAAATGTAATAGTAAAATGTTTTTGTTCATATGTATATATAGACCTCCTCAGGGTGATTTTAATAGCTTTATTAATGCTCTCAATGAAATTCTGACTATCACAAAGAATACAAACTATAATGAAATATTTATTTTTGGAGATTTCAATTTAAATTTACTACTACATAATGACAACAAGATACAAGAATTTATTAATTTAATGTATAGTTACTCCCTGACTCCACTTACAACGTTACCGACACGAGTTACTGCCACCTCCGCCACCATTATAGATCACATTTGGTCCACTTTTATAGAAAACAATGTAGGTAATTTTGTCATCAAAACAGATATAACTGATCACTTTCCTGTTGTTTCCTTATTTAAATGTAACAACATTCCATCTCCTCCTGTTTATATAACAAAAAGAACGTTTACTGAAGAAGCTTTGGATAAATTCAGTACTACACTCTCTCAAATAGATTGGTCTGATGTTATTAATTCTACCTGTCCTGGCAAATCCTATAACTTATTTTTTATCAAATTCCAGACAACCTATGATAACTGTTTCCCCAAGAAGAGAATTAAGATTAATAGCAAGAGTAGTCGCAGTCCCCATGTTACCCCAGCATTAAAGAAGAGTATCAAAGAAAAGCATCGTCTTGAAAAGCTAGCATATAAGTGGCCATTAACCTTTCGAGAGCAATACAGAACTTATAGAAATAGACTGACATCGCTCTTAAAGGAAGCTAAGAAAAAGTACTACCAAGAGCAATTGGTAGCTAATCAAGGCAATCCTAAGTCCCACTGGCAATCAATAAACAACATACTTGGTAGGTCGGCAGACGGTACAAATAGCGTTATAGAACTCAAACCAGCTTGTTCTAACATTCCAAATAAATTTAACGAACACTTTCTACAAGCAGGAGGGCAAATAACAGTAACTACTGGTAATGATTTTCTAGATAATTTACAATGTTCTCCAAATTTTTCAATGTTTTTATATCCAGCCACAAATTTTGAAATTGAACAATATATTAAGGCATTCAAAACATCCTCCTGTGGATATGATGAAATTTCCCCAGTTGTTATGAAACGGTCAGTAAGTGACATTATCCTTCCACTGACCCACATAGTGAACTTAACATTAAAAACAGGCATCTTCCCTGAGGCACTAAAAAAAGCCAAAGTTATACCTTTGCTCAAATCAGGTAATAGATCAGATATAAAAAATTACAGACCAATCTCTATACTACCTGCCTTCAGTAAAGTATTTGAAAAAGTTATTAATGCACGCCTTATTAAGTATCTTGAAGATAATAATCTACTTACAGACTCTCAACATGGGTTTAGGACACGTCGTTCTACAGAAACGGCTATTTTTCATTTCACCTCTAATGTGTATCACTTCCTAGAACAAAAACAATTTTTAATAGGAATATTCTTAGACCTATCCAAAGCATTCGATACTTTGAATCACAAGATTTTGTTAACCAAACTGAACCATTATGGCGTTAGAGGCATTCCTTTAAAACTAATTGAAAATTACTTGAGCAATAGGCTACAATCTGTATATTGCAATTTCACACATTCCTCCTTCAGAGTAATTAACAAGGGTGTACCACAAGGTTCTATATTAGGACTAACTCTTTTCCTTATTTATATAAATGATATTGTCAATGTTAGCTCTAAATTCAAATTCACTATATATGCTGATGATACAAATTTACTATTAAACAACTTAAATATTAACAATCTTCACACAGATTTGGTTACAGAATTAAGAAAAATTTATCATTGGACTAAAATAAATAGTCTGAGCTTAAATATTGCAAAAACAAGTTACATAATGTTTCAAAATCGCTCTGTACATCATGAGTTTCCCCCTGTTACTATTGCAGAAAACACATTGAATAGAGTAGAATACACTAAATTTTTAGGCGTCTATATAGATGAAAATATTAATTGGAGTAAACAGATATCTTTTGTTACAAATAAATTATCAAGGATGTGTGGTATTTTGTTTAGAGTTCGTAATTGTCTCACCACTGAATCACTCACTAGTATTTATTACACTCTCTGTTATCCCCACCTCACCTATTGCGTAGCAGTCTGGGCGTGTACCTGGCAGTCTTTTATTAAAAAAAATAACTATTGCTCAAAATAAAATATTTAGATGTATTTTCCATATGAATAAGTTTGAATCAACACGCAACATTTATAATGAACAAAATTTTCTGAAGTTTTCAAATATTCATAAACATTTCCTACTGTTAAGTATTTATAAGTATTTTACACAATATTCTGGAGCTCAACCTTTTAAATTAGTACAGACATCATACAATATTCGGGGTAATAATGTCAATCTTATGTGTCCGCAATTCAGAACGACTCTCTTTAAATATAGTGTATTATGCTCCGGTCCACAAATATGGAATTCATTACCTTCGGAAATAAAAATGCTTCTTCATAATGATAACTTGCCAACTTTTAAAAGATCTTTGAAGACATATTTGTATAACTGCCAAAATACATAATTTTAAATTTAACATTTTGAACACAAAACAAACATTTCTATCTGAAATTTCCCTTATTCTTTGCCTGTCCCATGTATAGCAAATTTTTATAGATGTATTTTCTAATGTGGTATTGCAATATGTAGTGTTTATTTCCCTTCATGATATGTTTCGTCTAATTTCCTTTTAATTTTATTATTACTATTATTATTATTATTATTATTATTATTATTATTATTATTATTATAATAATAATTATTATTATTATTATTATTATTATGATTATTATTATTGTTATTGTTATTGTTATTATTATTATTACTATTACTATTATTATTATTATTATTATTATTATCATTATTATTATTATTATTATTACTATTATTATTATTATTATTATTATTATTATTATTATTATTATTATTATTATTATTACTATTATTACTATTATTTTATTATTATTATTATTATTATTATTATTATTATTATTATTATTATTATTATTATTATTATTATCAATATTTGCATTTGCAGTATATTTATTGTAATTTCCTTAGCTTTAATCTTGTAATTATTATTGCTATTATTACTAGTCTAGTTACTCAAATAATTCTTTAGATAGTTTACCTAAAATATTGCCAATTGGTGTTGGTGTAAACAATATTCATAATTATGTACATATATGTGACTGTCGGGAAGCTTCGGCTTGACAGTCTCTGCCATCTTACTTCTTTTGTAAACATGTCTTTCTCAAATGTATTTATGCAAATGGGCAATAAACCTTTACTTACTTACTTACTTACTTACTTACTTACTTACTTACTTACTTACTTACTCAGACACATACACAGGCACACACACACACACACACACATACACACACACACACACACACACACACACACACACACACACTCAGACACATACACAGGCACACACACACACACACACACACACACACACACACACACACACACACACACACACTCAGACACATACACAGGCACACACACACACACACACACACACTCAGACACACACACGCACACACACACACACACACACACACACACACACACACACACACACACACACACACACACACACACACACACACATCTCATCTTATCAGCTCGAGAGTGTGGCGTCTATTCCAAAGTTAGTGAGTCGTGAAATTACAGCGCCGATTACAGAGATCCAGGAAATGGTGGTGAAGGTGATTGTGCCAGTGATTGTGGTGGTGACTGTCTTGGTACTGGCGTTGGTGATATTGGTGATGATCATGATGGTTACTAATCTATATTCATTACCCTTTTAACTCCAGCCGTCATTCACAACACTATTTTTCCTTTTCAATATATGAGGTCGGTCGGTCAAGGTTAAAAAAGTGTATTTAAAAACCCACTCGAGTACTGCTTCATAAGAGAGAATAGAAATAGGAGAACCGTGAGAGAGAAAGAAAGGGAGAGAGAGAAGCCAATTTAGTTCCTGAGGTGTCTTGATATTCCTTTTTTCGAAACAGTTGAAGTCGCAGACAGGAGGAAATACAGAAACAGGAAAAAAAACATTCCAGAGTATAAATGGCTTGCATAGAGATGTAGAAAAAAAAAAAAAAAAAAAAAAACAGAGGGCTAATTAATTTTTTTGTGTGGTACATAACTATTCAAAAGGCTTCAGTACAAAAAAAATAATGTGTTACAAGTTATAGATAAATGTAACTATCTAGTAGAGAAAGGCTTTAAGATGACTAATGTCCCTTATTTATGATGAAAATTAACGCAAGGGTTTATGCCACACACACCCACACATGAAACAAGAATGAAGCATAAATCACGGGACTATAATTTATGGGCAGGGAGCGCATGACCTTACATTTGAATCAATTAGATCCATACACATTTAGGCGCGTGGGAAACACATTGCATGGGCCTCACGCCACCACCTCTGCGCCGCTCGTCAGCCAAAGAGGGGGAGGAGGGCGGAGGCTCTTGTACAAACTAAACATCCATTCATCTGTTCAGTCCATCCACCCATCCATCTTCTCTGTCAGTTCTGAATTTTTGCTTCAGTGTTTAAATTCTTTTTTTTTTTTTTCTCTCTGTTTTCGTCGCGTAGTATATTTGTTGGTCTAGTTACCTTACTTATGTACAGACTGTAAGTAGTCTAAGATTACTCGTCCCAATTTTTCTCCTTTTATTATGAATGAATGAGACTTTTTTTTTTTTTCAAATTCCGATCACCCTCGAGAAGTACAAGAAAATACGTGTTTTCTTTATTTATGAAAGTCACGTTTTATCTTAAGCTCGTACGTACTTGCTTCACATAACCACAGACTCTTTATGCATGACTTGTGGATACAGTATTAACAAATCTCCTAAGTTAATAAAAGCAAACCGTTTACTCATAAAATTTAATGTACGAAATGAGGAACAGGGAGCTTCGTGTTAAGATTCAATACGAATTCCACTACGAAAACTCCGATAAAATAATGAACGAATAAAATGAAAGAGAGAGACTTGATATGTGGGTAGAACAGACGATAGATAGAAGAGAGGATGGACTTACTGGCTCGTAACTCTTATTAGTATGACGTGTTAGACTCAAAACAGTTGATGATAGTTGTCTGGGGTGTGTGTGTGTGTGTGTGTGTGTGTTACATTATTCTTACAGCAAAAGGAAAAAAAGAAAAACAAACAGACTCCCATAAATATGAACATTCTCTCTCTCTCTCTCTCTCTCTCTCTCTCTCTCTCTCTCTCTCTCTCTCTCTCTCTCTCTCTCTCTCTCTCTCTCTCTCTCACTTCATCGCTTCTCCACTGTGTATGCTAACCCAGTTTCACTCCACTTCCTCTGGCGGCGTGGGTATCTACTGCTGCTGCTATTCGCTCCTTCCCCGTCAACACCGCTAGGGGGCTGAGGGATGCCCGGCCATTAGCTCTGCTAGTGTTTACTTTCTGTAGCCTCGGTGTCAAGGGTAGCGAATGGAGGGGACAGAGCGAATGGAGGGGACGGACTGACTCGTAGTACAGTGCAAGGATGTTCATGATTATAAATAGACTAGTAATTTTCGCTCGATTCATTTTGTGTATTAGTGTAACATCCGAGAATACTCGATTGTTTTTCGAGGATGTTCATAATTGCGAAGTTGATAGATTTAGTTTTGTTTCGATTTAATTTGTTTGTTGTTGTAAAAGCCATAGATTTAATCAATACTTTTATTTTTTTACATGACTTTTTTTTTTTTGTCTCCAAGCGAAACTACACACACACACACACACACACACACACACACACACACACACACACATATACACACACACACAAACACGGTCTATTATAACCAGTCGGTATCGTTTTCATTCTGGGGCTCAGTGCAGTTACCTTATTATGGAAGACAATAGGTATAGGCAAGCTAACTTTGAATAGTCTTTCATCGCATCCTTTGTCAGACTGGGCGAAATGCAGACCCGGTACAATTGGGGATCAGTTTAATTTCATCTACATTAATCACTTTTCATGTAGCTCTGATCAGCTTTCCTATCCCGCCCCCTCTCTCTCTCTCTCCCTCCCTCTCTCTCTCCCTCTCTCTCTCTGGAACAACAAAGAGAAGTCCATATCACACTGGTCGGCCGAGTACAATAGCCTGACCTTCTACCACAAAGTTCCCGTCTGCTCAATAAAAGGCTTAGTGTTGACTTTACCTTTGCTGGATGCTGCGGTGTTAACGGCGGGGAAGATGGAGGCCGTGGCGTTAGGGGAGAGCACACCCATCATGAGCACACCAAGCATGGCCGCCAGCACGCTGTAAGGGAGGACAAGAGGCAAACTATTACGGTGGTGTTAATGGTATGTGTGTAGATCGTGAAGGTTTGGTTGTTCTTCTGTCGGAACCTGCTATGGCTGCGAGGGTTAGCGGTTTGTCTATATATATATTTTTTTCTACTGATTTACTCGTATCTGTTTATATGTCTGTTTGTCTAACTATCTATTCATTTATCTATCTATCTATCTATCTATCGAAGTATCCCCACATCTATCCATTCACCTATTTAATTTGTAGCCAATTTCATTATTTTTCTCTCTCTCACACACACACACACACACACACACACCAGTTACATAAAGCCCGAGTTGCGTATCGAATACCACGGAAGACTGATATCACTGCTGACTATCGAATATACACAAGAAATGGTCTATTCCGGAGGGTGTGGGGGAAGTGATATTGAAAGGCTGGCGGGCTTCCCTCCTTCACTCCCTCTTGCCTCACCGCGAGGGAAGAGGTGTTGGGGGAAATACAACGCCGCACTCAATCCTTCGGGGGAAATAAACTGCATGGAAAATCTATACGAGTATAGCGTGACTCGAAGACGTGATATTGATCAAATTCGTCAGTTATGTAAAAAATAAAAATAAGTAAATATTAGTCATTTGTTTATAGCTAGTGATAATTGTGTATGAGGGATCTTAGTTTGAGAGAGAGAGAGAGAGAGAGAGAGAGAGAGAGAGAGAGAGAGAGAGAGAGAGAGAGAGAGAGAGAGAGAGAGTTAAAATTTCTGTTAAAACTACTGCTCAACTACACAATATTTCTTTCCATTACACATTCCGTCTGGTCTAAGGATCGTGCTTCTCGTCGCAAATTCCTCTTACTACCAATTATCAGAAACGAAAGTTATCCGAAAGTTTCCTCTTTGGCGTTCCTAAGTAATTGGCGATTACCGTGAGATTCAGTAAGACATGAGAGTAACACAAATATAGCGTGCAAGGAAGAACGCCTTTGACCTTCAACTCAAAGCCAAGATAAAGCAAGTATGAAAATTATGCTTTGAAAATAATGCCGAAACAGAGGGAAATTCTCAAAAAGTATTTATTTCCAGTATTGCTTACATATTTTGAAGACCTGAGAAAAAAAGAGTCGTGGTCGTTTTTTTTTTTTTGGTGTCTTAAGTATGTCCTCTATAAAATATCACAGGTTAAGTTTTCAATTTCTTATTTTATATTTGAGACAAGGTAAAATAAAAGCTTCAGACTGGTTTGCTCTTTTTTTCGAGTTTTAATCCAATAGTTTCTCTCCCTCCACGGGTGTTTGAGCGTTAAGGCTGCGTCTCCACTGAACCGTGGCGTCTTGGCAACTTACAATGAAATGCTTTTATATTATCAGACTAAGATAAAGCGAGCTTACGGAGTTTAGTCCTGCGCAAGCTGCCACCACCATTAACCCGAGCGTGCCCCATCACTCCTGACCCGCCATCACATTGCACATCACTGCAGCCTCAATCCCTGCCCCCAGATGACACCCACCACTCCGAACCGGTCCCGTCCATTACGATTTTTCCCCTGGCACCATCAAGCTCTACTCACCACTCACCAATCAAACATGGCTTAGCAAAGGGATTCAGCCACAAACACGCATCAGGACCTCGTGTCGACCGTCAGCCACACACTACCACTGCACGTCAACCTTTTCACAAGGAAGCACATTCATAAAAAGTACCGTTTTAGTTACATTTCGTCACACACACACACACACACACACACACACACACACCAACAATTAGACATGAAGGTCGGATCAAATATGGCAGGAATGAGAGGAGAGGGTGAGAGTTTTGACAGCAAGAGGAGAAACCAGTGAAAAAAGTGGTGCTCAACGTTACGTCACTGTAACTAAATCAACCCTCGAGACACTGATGCGTACCACCTGCGCCACCAGCCTTCAGAAGAGAGGGTTTCTTTAAGAGTGACTGGATATGTATTACTTTAAGAAACCAAGTACAGTGTTTCGAATTAGCGAGCGACGTAACATCTTAAGAGTTCAAATGCCGGTGATTATGGAAAGCTTCCGACTGTAGGTTTTCTATTAATGGCACCCAATGCGTAAAGAAGGGAATATGTGTAGAATGTAAGTCGGAAAAATTAAGTTTACGGTAATTTGCGGATAATAGTGTGCAGGTGTTAAGTAAAGTTACATGAAACAACACAATTTTTTTTTCTTAAGATATGCTCACCAATATAAAGCCACATAAAATAGCACCAGTTTCCCTAAGACATTTGTAGCCGCATAAAGCCGCATGTAATAATAACAGTTTAATTCAGACATTTGAAACAACATAAAGCTTCATAAAAATAATAAGTTCTTCTAAGATTTACAGCCCTTTACAACCACATAAACTTATAGCAGCTTCCTTATAATATTCACACACACACACACACACACACACACACACACACACACACACACACACACACACACACACAATGTAAACTTTAATTATGAGTAGCAGCTGGTGAGGTTTCTAGCCTTGGCACCTGATCTCTCTCTATCTACTTTCCTGGTTCCTGGTAGGCAACAATCTCCTGCAGTCCCCAGTCACCCCCAAAGAAAGCAGTCCCTCTCGTCCTCGCTCCTTTACACATTTACTCAGAGCCACCAGTCTTCCAGTTATCAGTACAGTAGCATTTATTGTTCCTTCTTCTCATGCTGGAAGTCGCATCTCACTGGTGGCACTTCTCCACTTCCCTCCCTCACTCTGATCTTCGTTCTTATTCAATTGTCTGAACTCTGACGATGTTTTTCTTTCAATTTTAGAGTCTCGTTTCTATTTGTCTGTGTCCTTTCTCTCTCTCTCTCTCTCTCTCTCTCTCTCTCTCTCTCTCTGAGTAACTCCTTTAAACTTTCGTTCCCTTGCTCTGACAGTATTCAAACTCCTAGGGCGGCACCTTAATTTCGATTCCTTCAACAACCCAGGCCTCATCACCGGTCTGGTTTCCGCTCGAAAAATCCTGCCAATATCCTGCTCCAAAAACATGATGTCTTTGGGAACGTTTTCCGGTAAACTTCGATATCTTGCGAGCTTCACCTCCCTGTCTGTAAACTAAAAAAATATTGTCTACATATTCACTCATTTTACTTTTGTTCCTTATTTTCTTTTTGTCTGTCCGCTTCTTTATTACAGTACTTGAACGCTAACATAAAAAAGGTTATGTAAAGAAAAAAAATTGGGCATGATATATAATTTTCATCAACTAAATAACTGTAGGAAAGTCTGAGTTATGAGAAATCTCCGGCAACGAAAGCCCCGCCAAGGAAACCCATATAAAGACCCTCACCGGTGACCATGTCGACCACCGCCGCCCATCACTTGACAACCTCTAAATCTGTGTTAAGGCGAGACCAGTCATAACTACTACAATGGTGGCTGGGCTCAGGTTGTGGACTTAAACCTCTGGTCAATGTATCATCCTGTGTTTACACTTCGCCACTCTTCTCGGAAGATTAGTTCATAAAATACTTATCTTAAGTGGACTGAGATCCACAGACTGCCTACCTTGCTAACACACAAAACACAAAGTAAGTGCTCTGGTAAAAGCACACTCATGGCATGCAGGAAAGGCGACACTGGTCTCGTATATCCTCATGACTGAAGTGTGACAGCTTCTAGTCTTTCGTTATTTAATGCAGGGCGAGTAGATTCCACTAACCTCGACATCAAGTAACAGGAAATGATACTCTGAGTCTCACGTTCCTCCACTCCTTTCCACCCCACGAGGATCGCCTGTCCGTCCAAAAGACTGGCAACAGCTCCGCCCAGAGAGCGAAAATATAACACTCATAAAGAAGTCGTCGAACAAAGAGTTGCCCGCCGGACCTGAGACGACCCTGTAATAAACAGGGTGTGTCTGGCGGCGTCGCCCCTCCTCGCTTTCAGCGCCTCACCTCTCACTTTCTCACACATGGGCCACACATCTGATTCTACATTAATAATTCAACTCTCAGATTTCCTAGATACACAGACTCCCAGCAGGTAACTTGCCGGGGTTAACTGTTTAGCTCCGTTGGTGTTCCCTCAACCTTGCCTTTCATTAGCGGTACTAGATATTCGCTAAGTAGACGCTGATGTGAGTAAAGGTTGCTCTGGCCATACTGGTCAGACGCGAGGGTCCTTCTCCTTCTGAGTCTCCTTCTCTTCAATTCCTTAATTGGATGTTTGGGTGTCGGTCCGCCATGGTGGCCTCCCCCAGGAGGTCCGGTAACCTCCACGAGGCCAGTGAAATAAGGCATCGTTCTGTACATTTGCTTGCCTGACGAGTGGACCTTCGTACCCGAGAGGCTACAGTGACGTGCGGTTCAGACCCGTGTCACTTCTTGATCCTTTCTGATTATATAGCGGAATGTGAGGGAGACATGAAGACTTTAACATACACGCAACAAGCGACAACAAATTTATTTTCATGATTACATGCCTGATTATATTATTGGTGAAATTTAAGACTGGATACAATGCAGCTTTATATTCTTCCGATGGCTCTACTTTCAAGCATCCTCCTTAACAACACATCCGAACACGCTGTACATGACATTTTGAGTTCAACCATTTACCGTCTTAGGTCACACTAATTCTATAATTACTCCAGTGTGCGGGCGAGGCTGTCAGATGCAGGAATAAATTCTAACTTGGACAAGAGAGAGAGAGAGAGAGAGAGAGAGAGAGAGAGAGAGAGAGAGAGAGAGAGAGAGAGAGAGAGAGAAAGCGTGCGCCCTAAAGCTCCATCTCTCGCTCTCAGGACGCCCAGCAAACACTTACACCCGCCAGATGACCCACTCAGAGGCTCGCCGCGCACAAGGGGACCGTCATGAACACACCCACGCTTAACACACACACACACACACACACACACACTTTTTTGTACACATAACCACCGAATATCGTGTATTACTTTCCGTTATTTTTCTCCACAAGTCTAACGTATCAAACGAGAAGAGGAGTAAAAAGATAGATTAATAAATAAATATATAGATGAATAAAAGAAAAGGAGGACAAGAAGAAAACAAGAACAGAAGAAGATAAAGAAGATGAAAAAAAAGTAGAAGAAATAGGAAAGCACCTCTGAATATTCTTTGTACTAGATCCCAAACTCGTGAAGGCGAAAAATAAGACTACATTATGAAGTGTCACGTATCACTATTACGGAGGGAGAGTAGCGTGTGGGAGGTGAGGACTGGGCAAGGTCGGGGTGAGAATGGTGTGGGCGTCACATGCTTTCATGGTTACGACACTGAGGGGGAAAGTGACACTGAAAATAATGAAAAATGGACTAACTTTTAAATGTAGCACTAACGACTGTACAGAGGGAGTCCTGTTTGTGTGTGTGTGTGTGTGTGTGTGTGTGTGTGTGTGTGTGTGTGTGTGTGTGTGTGTGTGTGTGTGTGTGTGTGTGTGTGTGTGTGTGTGTGTGTGTGTGTGTGTGTGTGTGTGTGTGTGTGCTGATGTACTGTAGGTATGAATACGTGCGTGACAGTACTTGTACACAACGTTACATGAGGCTACCAGCTGGCCTGCCTATCTGCATTATGTGAAGTACTCGTGTACATTATACACGAGTCACTGAATAATGTTGAGTGAGTCAGTTAGTCAGTCCATTTGCATGTACTGTACGTGGATCTATGTTTGTATATTTGTATGTGTGTTGGTAAACAAGTAACAAGGCTGGCTTGTCTCCTTCACCTTCCTGTTTGCGTCTCGTCAATCTGCATTTGGGAGAGTAAGATACCTAATTTTCTATGTAGGCTTTGTATAGCAACGTCTGTGTGTGTGTGTGTGTGTGTGTGTGTGTGTGTGTACCTGAACATAAATATCTTCTAAGTGAACATAGAGTCAAACGTTTCCTGCTTATCCTCTCTTCCCCAGCTCTGGCCAGGGTCGGCACGCCAGCGCCCGGGGAATGCTGCCTGTCTGGCTTAACTAGAAAAAAAAAAGGCAAATAAATCCCTGGTCTTATTTTGCCGAGGCGGATCTGCTTTCTCAGTAGCTTCCCTGTATGAAGTGTTCTTAAAAAGTACTTAAAAGAGTTTTCGAAGCTTAAATCCTGCCAGAGTACTTTAATTACTTTTATGCTGATGCTTGTGAGCTCAGACAGGCGCGAGGAATAAATCTAAGGTGATTTTCAGTATACTATATCTCAATGGTCTTCGCAGCTCGCAGGAAACCCAATGAACGTCTTAATGCTGGTTGGAACTGTGTCCACTTCTGCTTATGTTCACAGAATCTGTCACAATGAGATTAATTACCAGCTTTTAATCTCTGACAGGTGTCGCTTTGCAGGTGGATGAGCATGGGAGGAGGGGCTGGCGTGCATCACTACTGTCTTGTCGGGCGGGGCTCCCTCATTAGCGCCCGGGGTGACTGCAATCTGACCAGCGAGTCGTCAATGATCACAGTCACATACTTAATTAGCCCTTAATATCACACCGGCATTCTAGACCGTAAAGTACGAGGGAGATAAGACTAAAATAAGGCCTCGGAAATGGGGATTATCTACGATGTTATCACCGCTGCCTGGCATAAACACTCCGTCCTTTCACTACCCTGCTCTTTCTCACCGTAAGCAGTAACTCCCTCAGCAACCAACGCTGACACTCCAGGTCGTCTCCCATTTTCTCTCCCTGCCCTCTTATATGCCTTAGCCTTGGTCATGTTCCATCAGCGACTCAGAATGATGTAAGGGTCAGTGACAGGAGATGCATGTATGCCGTGTCCTCCCTTAAGCACTGTATACCTTGCTCATTTCCTTCAACTTTCTCCACCGCCGCCACCAACCACGAACACTTTTTGCCTCCCACTTCCTCTTAATTCTTATCGTCCTCCTCCCCTCCAGTGCATTTTTTCCCCACTCTTCGTTCCTCGCTCCCTGTTATTTTCTTGTCTCTCTTCCTTTGCTTGACCCTCCTCCTCCTCCTCCTCCTCCTCCTCCTCCTTCTCCTTTCTCTTCCTATCCCTGTTCTTTCTTTTACCCTCTATAAACACAAATGGAGGGTATAAAGGCTGACTTACCTAAGTTTATCAAACACCAGCCCAGTGTAGTTTTACGTTTACCTACACCAAAACTTACGCTTCTATCAAAATACATGCTTGTGGCGGTAAAATGAGGAGACACGGGTAGAAATCAATTAAAACGTTAACAAAGACCAGGAAAAAAAGTACAGATATAGAGAGAAAAATAAGTACATTGGTGGTATTAAATCCTCTAACACAAAGCCATTAAGAGGATAATATAACGCATGATAAACACAATAAAGGAACACCATAATCCCCGCGGCAGCCAGGACGCGGTCAACCTATACTCCCATCGTCCTTTGATTCGAGGACAACAAAGGTGGGTACTCGCATCGCCTCTACATCAGGTCCTTGTGCACACTTCACTCACCACCGGCGCGGGTTCGATCAATGCGGCCCGGCAGTAAATTACGAGACAGAGCCTTGTTAGTAGGTGTAATCCGCTGCGTTATTTCAGTTAAACCCTCAATCTTTCACCAGACTAGGGTTTTCTGTTTCTCTTCATTAACTTCAAGCAATACCACGTTGATTTTTTTTAAAGTTGATCGTAGCCTCTGTTGGGATTTTGTGCATGGGCTGGATGGTTTGGTGGGCTGTTATGCTCTGGTGAAAAGGGGAGATTGGTGTCGTTAATAGTGAGAGAGCGAGCTGATTGTTAGGAGTAATGAGTGCTGTTGCTCTTATTGTTGTTTTTATTATTGTTTTTAATTATTTTTTTATTGTTGTTGTTGTTGTTGTTGTTGTTGTAACTGTTGTTGTTATTAATATTGTTATTGCATTATTAGCTATTTATGTATATTAACACACTTTTATTAATTTATTTATTAGTTTATTAACTACTGCTGCATTTCTTTGTTATACATTATCAGTGTTGTTGTCGTCTTGCTATAATTAGCATCTAACATCTAGTAATAAAGTAACTTCTAATCTTAAAGTAAATGAAAATGCAGTGGTCTCATATTCCTTATATATCCGGGTCCCGCTTCATCACGTTTACACTCCCCCAGATAACCTGTTCCCTCACCATCATAGTCGTGGGCAAGAGTGATAAAGATTCATGTGACTGACTCAGTGCAAACCAATGTTAAGAGTCCCGCACCCAAGTTGCACATGCAGTTGTCCATCTATCCCTCCTGGTGCAGCTTTGAAAGTACGCACTCACTCACTCACTCATGGAAAAAAAAAAATAAATAAAAAGGTTAAGACTCAAGTGAACCCTACAGAAATAAAACAAGAATCCGAAGCCCTCTCGAATGAAAATGAGACGTTTCGAGTTCCCGACCCTGACCTTTCCTCAACCTTCGTGCCCGTCAATATTTCGGATTTCGGGTTTCGTTGCTTCGTTCGCTACACAGGATTGATAATGACGAGTAACCCGCCTGTAATTTAAATTAATATCACTGATGCGAAAGTAATATTAAGAAAGTAGGTTCTGAATGACGTAAAGCAATTAGACTTTATCCTTGGTTGCATACTTTTCTAGTCATCGAAAATAGAATTGTCAAAAGTGAAGACTGTAACTTCTATTGACAAAAAACGGGATTTGCAATTGCTTTCAATAGTATAATATCATTTACACAAGTGCTTATGTTACAAACGCATTGGTTAGTAAATATAACATAAATATCTGCCAAAATTAAGTACGAGAAAGTATAAGTGTAGATAAGCGGACAAGCTCTTAACTGTCAGCAAGACTCACCACTCCACTTCCCCCCTTCCTCTCCCTAGCATCCCAGCACTTCCCCCCCTTCCTTCCCCTTACCATCTCCCGAAGACGCTCCAGTAGGCACGTGTTTCTCTCTCTCTCTCTCTCTCGTGCCCTGCCCATTCTCCCAGGTCACGACTCATACCCTGACGGCTCCGACATGTCCCGCCCTCACCCATCCGTATCTTCTCTACTTCCATTTCCTTTTATCCCTCAATCTGCCTTCACGTCTTGATGACCCCTTACTCTTGCCCGAGCTCCACCCATGCCCTTACTTACCCTTCCCTTGCGCCCTGACCAACCCCACCAATGGCCTTCACCCCACGCAGTCGAGCTTTCATTTCTCCACCCATGCCACGTCACCCAAGTTAGTCATTAATAAGTAAGTATATATAAATAAGTATAAGTAAGTATATAAATAAGTATATGACTAAACACGGTTCTGTGAAGACGTTCAAAAATTTTCCTTTTTCCTGATACTGAGATACACTTGCTATATATGTAAATGGGAGGAAGAATGAGACGGAGGAAGGGAAACGTTTGGATTTAGCTAACAACTGGAGTGCCACTGGTATATACTTAACTGTACGGGGAAAAGAGGTAAGAAAAGGAGAAACATTTCTGTATAAGTTCAGATAAAGGTTACATAAGGAGAGTTAAATTTCTACCTACAATCCACACGAGATGAAATTCAAAAGGAAACGAAGTAATGTAAAACTGACTGATGACACTAAATGCATCCTTTGATCCCTTGAACTGCAGCTCGAGTTTTCACACCTGCAAAAGGAGAGCCACGAAGAAGGAAGACTGGAAGCGTCACGGGGGAAGGGTATGGCTCCGTTAAGAGGAAATGTTAAAAGGGAACGTTAAGATTTATGTCTCGGAAACCTGAAGGCGGGGATGTAAGAAGACACGGATCGGGTCAAGCAAGAAAGAGGGAGAAATGAAACAAGAGTGGCGGCGGATGCAGAGGAAGAGGAGGGTGAGCTGACGTGCAATGATGAGTAACGAAGAAGGAAGAAGAATGAAGCTTGAAAAAGAAATGATGCAGAGGAGAGAGTAAGAAAAACGTGATGAAGGAGGCAGAGAGAGAGAGAGAGAGAGAGAGAGAGAGAGAGAGAGAGAGAGAGAGAGAGAGAGAGAGAGAGAGAGAGAGAGAGAGAGAGAGAGAGAGAGAGAGAGAGAGAGAGAGAGAGAGGGGGGGGGAGTCAAAATCATCATGGGAAGAGGAACCACAAGTGACCCGCTCAACCAACTGACATCTGGGATGCGCATATTTTGATAAGCGTGGGTCGAAAACTAGTTAAGCACCTCTTTGATTTGAGGAAATGTAGAAAAAATTCAGGTAACACACACGGACAGGAATATGCCATTGAAAAGGGACTCGTTACATTAAAAAAAAAAAAATGTTCTTCAGAATGCCACAGCGGCAGACTGCTTCTCTCCAATATCGCATCATAAATTCTTGGTGCATCATTTCTATCATACAGTTCCTCAGGTATCGGTGCAACAATTCTGACTTCATAACTTTGCTGCCTGGGAAGTATTACCTTAGGATTTGACATTCAGGGATTACAATTACCCGATGAGGAATGTAACTATTGTTCACAATCTTTTGGGTCAGTAATGTGTATGTCTTTTTAATCTTTTCTTGCCATGGCGCATGCTGCAAATTAGTATCGCAGGATGGCAACAGCAGATACTGGTCATTGCCTAGCTAACTTCGTAATATAGATAAAAAAAAAAAAATTAATAAGACACTAGCTACTGACTGAGATGGTGATCTCACATCTCATACCTGTGTCCTCCACAAGCAGCCCGCTGTTGTTGTTTTACCTGGCAATGACCGTCCGTCCACCCACCTGGCAACCCCCGGCTGGAGCGGCCCAGTCACAGCCAGGCAGAGCTCACAGCGACGCACCCTCACACCACTACTGCCACACCAACACTGACCCGTCCGACTCCGCTGCACTGCCTCACTTACCCTAAGAAAAACAAAAAAACGTTTGAATGAACTGACCGCATTCTTAACCAATGGAGAGAAGTAATAATACACTAGGTACCATGTGATCTATAAGAATCAACATTAAAACACTACAAGGAACATAAGACATACAAGAGATAAATACACAAAAAGAGGCAGCAGCTTAGAAACACTGGATGCCGGTCACGACCTGTGGGACGAGGCGGCAGGTTTTGAAACCGCATACAGTTGATTTATCAGACATCAAGACCGTAGCAATACTCTATAAACCACGATGTCCTTATTACTGCAGATGAAGTAGAGCACATTCTGTATAAATATAGGGTGACGAGAAGGGTCACGTATTGGTGAATATTTGCGCATTCATGTTGTTGCCACAGTGCACAAGGCTGGAGTGTTCTTCATTTTAGTGGCGAGGATCGCATGTTTCTTTATAACACAAGAAATTACATGATCATAAGAATTCCTATCATAAAAACAACCGCGTTTCTTATGAACTCTTAAGAACTTCTGCTCTCAACACGTTCAGCAGAATTTTGAGACACCATTTAGCTCAATACATTCTAAGAAACAGGATAAAGATTATGACGATGATGGAGACAATGATTATGACGTGCATGAACAATAGCTTTGAACATAATTACAGTAGTAACAACAGCAGCAACAGAGGCAGCAGAAGAACTAGTAGTAGTAGTAATGATGATGATTATGATAATGACGATGATGACAACAACAGCAACAAGAACAACAATAACAACTAAAACACTAATGATATATGAAGCAATGAAGTTTTGGAAAAGGCTGTTATCCTTACTTATGCTATCCTGGTAAAGACACAGAAGACTTCAAGTTCTATATACACAGATAGGTGAGGCAGACAGATACATACAAGTGGGAGCGTCAAGAGAAAAATGAGATAAGAATGTTCTCTCTGTTGGGCTGCTGTGGCACTTTATATCATCGGTATTATTCTTCTGATTTCCGTTCGTAGAATTTGTCGGTGAACTTGCACGTGAAAGTTAAATCGTCCCCGTGGCGGTAAGAGATACACATCTGAGACACCCACAAAGAAATAATGAGGGAATAATGATTTTTTGTCTTTCCTCCGCCCAAACCTTAACAACAACAAGCAACTAACAATATCGATAACAACAGCGATTATTATTGCTTCTACATCTACCTTTGTAAATGTCACCACTGCTCATACTATTTTCACTACTAGTGTTTTGTTGAACAAAAAAAGATGAATAGGAAGATCACGATATCAAAATTGTAAATTGAAATATATGATACTAAGTAACTTCATGAAAAATCCTTAGTTACTACAGTCACTTGCGTAAATATTTGATTTCATTCATACCTGCGTCTATCAAGTTAACCACAGCGACATTCGTATGAGCGTTATACATTGTAGTTCAAAAGAAAAGTTAGACCTCATTCAGTTATCAGAGTCTCCCATTTAATTTTTCATACACAGATGGGTGGCCGTCACAAAAAACGTTTCTCCTCGATGTTGAATGGGTAACTTTGATGTGCCTTGTGATCCATAACATGTTGCTTTTAATCACTGTTATGATTTTTTTTTTTTTTTTTTTATGTAGGAAGGATACTGGCCAAGGGCAACAAAAATCTAATAAAAAAAATGCCCACTGAAATGCCAGTCCCCTAAAAGGGTCAAAGCAGTGGTCAAAAATTAGTGGATAAGTGTCTTGAAACCTCCCTCTTGAAGGAATTCAAGTCATAGGAAGGTGGAAATACAGAAGCAGGCAAGGAGTTCCAGAGTTTACCAGAGAAAGGGATGAATGATTGAGAATACTGGTTAACTCTTGCGTTAGAGAGGTGGACAGAATAGGAGTGAGAGAAAGAAGAAAGTCTTGTGCAGCGAGGCCGCGGAAGGAGGGGAGGCATGCAGTTAGCAAGATCAGAAGAGCAGTTAGCATGAAAATAGCGGTAGAAGACAGCTAGAGATGCAACATTGCGGCGGTGAGAGAGAGGCTGAAGACAGTCAGTTAGAGGAGAGGAGTTGATGAGACGAAAAGCTTTTGATTCCACCCTGTCTAGAACAGCAGTATGAATGGAACCCCCCCAGACATGTGAAGCATACTCCATACATGGACGGATAAGGCCCTTGTACAGAGTTAGCAGCTGGGGGGGTGAGAAAAACTGGCGGAGACGTCTCAGAACACCTAACTTCATAGAAGCTGTTTTAGCTAGAGATGAGATGTGAAGTTTCCAGTTCAGATTATAAGTAAAGGACAGACCGAGGATGTTCAGTGTAGAAGAGGGGGACAGTTGAGTGTCATTGAAGAAGAGGGGATAGTTGTCTGGAAGATTGTGTCGAGTTGATAGATGGAGGAATTGAGTTTTTGAGGCATTGAACAATACCAAGTTTGCTCTGCCCCAATCAGAAATTTGAGAAAGATCAGAAGTCAGGCGTTCTGTGGCTTCCCTGCGTGATATGTTTACCTCCTGAAGGGTTGGACGTCTATGAAAAGACGTGGAAAAGTGCAGGGTGGTATCATCAGCATAGGAGTGGATAGGACAAGAAGTTTGGTTTAGAAGATCATTAATGAATAATAAGAAGAGAGTGGGTGACAGGACAGAACCCTGAGGAACACCACTGTTAATAGATTTAGGAGAAGAACAGTGACCGTCTACCACAGCAGCAATAGAACGGTCAGAAAGGAAACTTGAGATGAAGTTACAGAGAGAAGGATAGAAACCGTAGGAGGGTAGTTTGGAAATCAAAGCTTTGTGCCAGACTCTATCAAAGGCTTATGATATGTCCAAGGCAACAGCAAAAGTTTCACCAAAGTCTCTAAAAGAGGATGACCAAGACTCAGTAAGGAAAGCCAGAAGATCACCAGTAGAGCGGCCTTGACGGAACCCATACTGGCGATCAGATAGAAGGTTGTGAAGTGATAGATGTTTAAGAATCTTCCTGTTGAGGATAGATTCAAAAACTTTAGATAAGCAGGAAATTAAAGCAATAGGACGGTAGTTTGAGGGATTAGAGCGGTCACCCTTTTTAGGAACAGGTTGAATGTAGGCAAACTTCCAGCAAGAAGGAAAGGTAGATGTTGACAGACAGAGCTGAAAGAGTTTGACTAGGCAAGGTGCAAGCACGGAGGCACAGTTTCGGAGAACAATAGGAGGGACCCCATCAGGTCCATAAGCCTTCTGAGGGTTTAGGCCAGCGAGGGCATGGAAAACATCATTACGAAGAATTTTAATACGAGGCATGAAGTAGTCAGAGGGTGGAGGAGAGGGAGGAACAAGCCCAGAATCGTCCAAGGTAGAGTTTTTAGCAAAGGTTTGAGCAAAGAGTTCAGCTTTAGAAATAGATGTGATAGCAGTGGTGCCATCTGGTTGAAGTAGAGGAGGGAAAGAAGAAGAAGCAAAGTTATTGGAGATATTTTTGGCTAGATGCCAGAAATCACGAGGGGGAGTTAGATCTTGAAAGGTTTTGACATTTTCTGTTAATGAAGGAGTTTTTGGCTAGTTGGAGAACAGACTTGGCATGGTTCCGGGCAGAAATATAAAGTGCATGAGATTCTGGTGAAGGAAGGCTTAAGTACCTTTTGTGGGCCACCTCTCTATCATGTATAGCACGAGAACAAGCTGTGTTAAACCAAGGTTTAGAAGGTTTAGGACGAGAAAAAGAGTGAGGAATGTACGCCTCCATGCCAGACACTATCACCTCTGTTATGCGCTCAGCACACAAAGACGGGTCTCTGACACGGAAGCAGTAGTCATTCCAAGGAAAATCAGCAAAATACCGCCTCAGGTCCCCCCAACTAGCAGAGGCAAAACGCCAGAGGCACCTTCGCTTAGGGGGATCCTGAGGAGGAATTGAAGTGATAGGACAAGATAAAGATATGAGATTATGATCGGAGGAGCCCAACGGAGAAGAAAGGGTGACAGCATAAGCAGAAGGATTAGAGGTCAGGAAAAGGTCAAGAATGTTGGGCGTATCTCCAAGACGGTCAGGAATACGAGTAGGGTGTTGCACCAATTGCTCTAGGTCATGGAGGATAGCAAAGTTGTAGGCTAGTTCACCAGGATGGTCAGTGAAGGGAGAGGAAAGCCAAAGCTGGTGGTGAACATTGAAGTCTCCAAGAATGGAGATCTCTGCAAAAGGGAAGAGGGTCAGAATGTGCTCCACTTTGGAAGTTAAGTAGTCAAAGAATTTCTTATAGTCAGAGGAGTTAGGAGAGAGGTATACAGCACAGATAAATTTAGTATGAGAATGACTCTGTAGTCGTAGCCAGATGGTGGTAAACTCGGAAGATTCAAGAGCGTGGGCACGAGAGCAGGTTAAGTCATTGCGCACATAAACGCAGCATCCAGCTTTGGATCGAAAATGAGGATAGAGAAAGTAGGAGGGAACAGAAAAGGGGCTACTGTCATTTGCCTCAGACACCTGAGTTTCAGTGAGGAAAAGAAGATGAGGTTTAGAAGAGGAGAGGTGGTGTTCTACAGATTGAAAATTAGATCTTAGACCGCGAATGTTGCAGAAGTTAATGAAGAAAAAGTTGAGGGGGGTGTCAAGACACTTAGGGTCGTCGACGGAAAGGCAGTCCGACCTGGGGACATTTATGGTCCCCTCCCCAGATGGGGACTCCGAGGCTGGTGTAGGAGTCGCCATGATGAAAAAAAGTGATGTCTTTAAAACTAGAAGAACGTTTTGAAGTGAAATTAACGTAATCGCTCACACACACACACACACACACACACACACACACACACACACACACACATATATATATATATATATATATATATATATATATATATATATATATATATATATATATATATATATATATATATATATATATATATATATATATATATATATATATATATATATATATATATATATATATATATATATATATATATATAATTTTTTTTTTTTAGATGATGGTGTGGTGAACTGACCGGCTGTGTGAGTGAGTGAGTGAGTGAATGAATAAAGCAAAGAAGTCATGAACGGAGTGAAAGTATGAAGTGAGTGAATGAGGGAAGGAGGGTACCAGTAAAAAACGAGTGTTGTGGTGAGAGAGAGAGAGAGAGAGAGAGAGAGTACTGGTATCAATCCCAAATTCCTTCCCTTAAAATAGACAGCACTTCAGATATCTTTGTGAGGAGTGGTACAAAATTATGGCAAATGAAACAGAGACCCATGGTTAATGTCACGATAATGAGTAATATTTCAGTGCCATCAGTCATTCCCTTCGTAATGAGGCGAGGTAATTCACTAAAGTTCTTACCCATGCTTTCTTCCATCTTCCTCTTTTCTCGGTTCTTCATTTATGTGCAGTACAGTACGTCGCAATATTAAGATAATAAGTACAGTTTAGATGTTACGATGAACAAACAAATTGTAAAGGAGTGTGTATGTGTGTGTGTGTGTGTGTGTGTGTGTGTGTGTGTGTGTGTGTCCTGATGTCATTTGACCTGTCTCCATAGCTGCAGTTATCCAGTTTCTCTTTAAATTTGCTTACACTAGCAACTGTAAAACTATTACAGCTTAAACTATTCCAGAGATCAGTGCTTTGGTATAGGAAACTATATTTCTTGATGTCACTGAGACATTTACTCTTCTTAATCTTTTTGTATGTCCTCTTCTACATCTTGTTCCCTTATTTACATGTATCTCCAAAACTTGTCGGTCTAACTTTTCCATACTGTTTATTGATTTGCACACTGTTATTAAGTCTCCCCTTTCTCTTCTCTCTTCCAGTGTTATTAATCTCATTCTTAGTCACTCCTCATAAGTCTTTTCCTTCAATTCTGGCACCATCTTTGCTGCTGTCCTGTGCATTCTTTCCAGTTTCCTCAGTTGCTGCAGCGTACTCTAACTCAGGGCATAATCATGGTTGTAATTATTTTTTTCGTCATATTCATGTCCATGTAGGTAAAAGCCACTCTAATGTTACTAAAAATCCTCTATGCGTGGCCAAAATTCCCACATGTGCTTCTCTGGTGACAGTGTGTCCTGGATAATCACCCACAAATCCTTTTCCTTATTACTTTTCTTTATCATATCTTCCCCCTTTTTATAGTTCTATGTAGGTCTCCTTGTACTTTTCCTGTGTGTGTGTGTGTGTGTGTGTGTGTGTCAGATATCCACACAGCTCTACAACACACACTTGCACACACACTGCACCCAAACCAGGCACTTAAGAAACTAAAGACTTATTGTTGTTTGAGATCCCTTAACACTCCCCATACTCTCCTTTTGTCTCATCCCACAGGCATTGTCCGTGATGCTTCCTGTGCTGTGGTTCCATCGTGGCAGGCATGGAAGTGCTTCTCGCTGCGTCGCCACCTCATGATCATTGAGAGCATAGACACAGACACAGAGGTGTGGCGCCTCTCCCCCATCGCCCTCATTGCCAACCCTGGTGAGCAATACAAGTCACCTTCTCCTCTTGTCCCCATAAATCTGTCGATGTGCCAGACTTTTATCTTGTTCCTTTAAATCTATTTACCAGATTGTCAATTCCACTTGGGATTTTTTGTAAGTGTCATTAATGCCGCCTCCTCCTCCTCCTCCTCCTCCTCCTCCTCTCCAGGCCCCAGTGGGTACGTGGATCTCCTCAATGGACCAATGGACAGAGGCTGGTGTGCAGGCTACATGTGTCAGGAGCGAATCTCAACCTTCTTCTCAGTTGTGGTGACCGGGATGACATATGAGATGGCCATGACCAGCACGCCCCCTCAGGTACTGCTATGGTGCTTGTAGTAGTTGCAGTGGTTGGAATGGTAGTAGTAGTAGTAGTAGACAGTGATTGCAGCCGTGGTAGTAGTAGTTGTAGTAATTTTCAGCAGTATAATAATAATAGTAATTGGAGATAAACAGCAGGCAATTCACACCAATCTTTTTGACACATAACTTAACATCATTCAACCCAGCCTAACCTCACTTAAGCCACACTGACCCAGCACAACCTCACCCAACACTAACCCAGCCTAATCTAACCTAATCTAATCACTTACTGCTTCAGGTGCTGCATCTTTAACCTAACCTCACCACACTGATCCTCCACTCACATCACATCCTCAGGTGCTGTGTCTGCACCTGCCACACAGTCCATCCTCCGAGGCTGTTGTCCTACGCATCTTCTTCCCAAAGCCTCAGCGTTATGACATCTATGTGGATAGTGTCTTTGTTCCCCCAGCCAACCTTAACATCTCTGCAGCTGGCTTTCAGCTGTTGCCTGAGGACCCCACCCACCCTTAGGCTTTCCTTCCCACACTGGACAATGTAAGGGATGGCTGTGTGCTGTGTTGTGTTTGGAATGTAAGGGATGGTTGTGTTGTGTTGGGAATGTAAAGAATGACTGTGTGTTGTGTTGTGTAGGGAATGTAAGGAATGGCTGTGTGTTGTGTTGTATTGTTTGAAGCACTGGAACTCTGTACTTTGCCCTGCCTCTCCCTGTCAGTTTGGGGCAAAGGAACAACTGCTCTGCCTTGTCTCTCCCTGCTAGTTTAGGGTAACAGAACAACAACTCAGCCTTGCCTCTTCCAGTCAGTTTTGTCATGCCTCTCCCTGTCAGTTTTGTCATGCCTTCCTGTCAGTCTTGTCATGTCTCTCCCTATCAGTTTTGTCATGCCTCTCTGTCAGTTTTGTCATGCCTTCCTGTCAGTCTTGTCATGTCTCTCCCTGTCAGTTTTGTCATGCCTCTTCCTGTCAGTTTTGTCATGCCTTCCTATCAGTCTTGTCATGTCTCTCCTTGTCAGTTTTGTCATAGCTCTCCTTGATAATTTTAAGCAAGGGAAACACTGTTGTGGCATGCCTGTCCCTATTGCCATCTCTCCAGCTCACCCAGACCCTCCCCTGCAGGTAGTAGGGACCAATTACTTCCAGCGTAGTGCCAAGCTGGTCCATGTGGTGCTGCGCGGAGGCCACGTCCTTGACATCAAGACCACACCCGTGATCACCCTCACCAGTGGCCTCATGGTGAAGGAAGATGAGTTTTATGAGCAGAACCTTGTGATGAATCTGGCCAACCTGTTTGAGGTATCCCCAGACAACATCAGGGTCATCAGTGTTATGCGGGAGGACTCCAAGAGACAGCAGGGAAGGCTGGAGGTGGGTATAGTGCTGGCTGAAGTGATGGTGAGGATGTGTGTTGGTGGGTCTGGTCTATGTTGAGTCCGACTGTGGTGGGTGCAGCTGTGTTTGGTGTGGCTGTGTTGAGTCTGGTTTTGTTGGGTCTGTGTGTTGTGTGTGACCATGTTGTTTGTGGCTATGTTGGGTGTGGCTGTGTTTGGTTTGGCTGTCTGGGCTGCCTGGTCTCCCTTGCTAGTAGCTCAACATGCAAGACTTGTTCTTAAAGGTTTGGGAGTTTCAACTAATTGTAGATCTAATGGAATTTGTCTGGATTTTCAAGGTCATTTTTATTACTCTTGTGATAGGGAATGATCTCACCATGAAAGGGCAGAATTAAACCAGTTTATGCTGTGATGCCTTGCTGTGGAAGTATGTGGACAGCTGTGCTGTGCCTAAGCTCCTGGGATGTAACAGTCCACAAGACTGTCCCTTTCTGCTAGGTGCTAATGGAGCTGAGAGTGTGAGTGATGTGTGCAGGAGTGTGTGATGCTTTTTCTGGGCCATCCTGTGTGAGATTGCCAGCCTGGTATATAGATAGATAGATAGTGGTAGTTTAACAAGGACTGTGACAAAATTGCCTATGAGATTCTTACTATTCATTATATATGAAAATAATTACCAAAGAGAACAAAATGTTTAAGAATATAACTTAAATTTGTTTAGGCTGAAGTGGCCAGCGTTCCAACTACAAGCCTGAATGGTGAGGGGGAGAAGGGAGCAACTGGCGGGGAGGTGATTCCCTATGAGAAGCTGGTGCAGAGTCTGGAAAAGGCCATCAATAGATTCCAGGACGAATCGTGCAGCAACTGTGCCTCTCTCTCGGTAAAGTGAATCTCTGCTCTCTGTTCCTTTGTGATCTTATGTTATCTCTTCCTCCAGTGCCTTCTCTTAAGGCAGACACTGTTCTTTGTCCCTTTTCTAACTTGAATCACCTCTCCCTCCTGTAACTCCTCTTGGTAAAATGGCACTGTTCTCTGCCCCTTTACTGCCTTGAATCATGTCCTCCTGCACTTTGTCAACAGCTGAATCATTAACAGAGGTAGTGTGTTCCTCCAGTCCCCACCTCTCTTCCTCAGGTGAGTGACCCCATCGAGCCACCACCCAAGGAAGCCCCTCCAAAAGCCACAGAGGAGGAAGGCACTGTTGTCATTCCAGATGTCGAACCGTTCTACAAGCAGCAGGAGAAGGAGGTGGCAGAGAAGATCAAGGAGAGCCTGGCAGTGACAGAGTATGTCGAGCCATCCAGTATATTGGTGCTGAGTGGTGTGCCCAGCAGTGTGGTGCAGTACACAGTGTTTGAAATGCAGCCGTCTGTCACTGTACTGGGTAAAGAGGTGTGTCTGTAGTTGTAGTATACAGGACCTGAGCTACACATCTCTGGTTCTGTCTCCATCTTTATTCATCCATCAGTTTATGTACATTTCTTGCCACCATCACCTTTGTTTGTCTACTTGTGGTATACAGGGGCTGGGCTACACTCCTTATCCCATCTCTGTATTCATTCAGTCCTTGTGTGTGTCTTTGTATGTGTGTGTGTGTGTGTGTGTGTGTGTGTGTGTGTGTGTGTGTGTGTGTGTGTGTGTGTGTGTGTGTGTGTGTGTGTGTGTGTGTAATAAACCTTCAGGCCTTTTTGTTTCTCATGAAAGGACTCAAAGATCCACCAATAATTATTCTCTCTCTCTCTCTCTCTCTCTCTCTCTCTCTCTCTCTCTCTCTCTCTCTCTCTCTCTCTCTCTCTCTCTCTCTCTCTCTCTCTCTCTCTCTCTCTCTCTCTCTCTCTCTCTCTCTCTCTCTCTCTCTCTCTCTCTCTCTCTCTCTCTCTCTCTCTCTCTCATCCTCTCCTCAGGGTGCACCCATCAGTGACCTGGGCCACAAGAGTGATCCCTGGCAGGTCACGGCTAGTTTGTCAGGAGCTCCGCCAGGTGCCATCCTCATTGGCACCACCACAGTTCCCTACAGGAACAGCACTGCCACCTTTACCGACCTGTCTGTCAGCAAGCCCGGGGAAGGGTACAACCTCTCTTTCACCATCACCTTCCCCAGCTATGCTCCAGTCCTCACTGCCACCCTGGTGGAGACCTTCAGGTAGGTACAAGTCTTTTTTATGTAAGAGGGGGACTGGTCAAGGGCAACAAAAAGTGCAAAAAAAAGCCCAATGAGAGTGCCAGCCCCTAAAGAGAGGTCAAAAGGACCATCCAAAGGATAAGTGTCTGGTGTAAGAACAGAAGAATAAGAAAATAAGTGAAGCTGTAAGAAGCCATCAGGTCTATACATGGCAGTCCCTGTACAAAACATGCCTACCTATTTCCACCTATCATCCTCATTCTTAAACCTGTGTAATCTTATTTTAAAGCTCACAAAAGAATCAGAATTAACAGCCTCATTACTGAGTCCATTCCATTCATCCACCACTCTATTTAAGAACCAATTCCTTCCTATCTCTTAAATTTAACTTAATCAGGGTACATTAATGGAAGTCTCTAGGGATTAGGCCTAGACTGAAAACCTCAAGTCTGACATGCCAAAAAGGAGAGAAAAGGATCTCAGTATTTACTATTTGCTATTGGAGTCACATAAGTGATCTAATAGCTGGTCATCTTTTGGTCTCCCCTCAGTGCATAAGTGATTTCTTCTTTTTGCCTTCCCTCAGCTCAACACAGATGAGTGCAGCAATGGTCCTGCAGCAGCCCAGCATAGTGCAGGCCAGACAGCCCATCGCCATCACTGTTCAATTTGTTGACGAGGATTCTGGCTTGGTGCTGGATGGCCAGGCCTTCAAGGTGAGGAGACAGACAGGCATGATTGCCTTAAATGTTGCATATAAAGAGTAACAAAACAGTATAATCTTTGTTAACATGATGTGTTCAGTTTGTTGACAAGGACTCTGGCTTGGTGCTGGATGACAAGTCTTTCAAGGTGAGGAGACAGACAGGATTTTTTTTTATTTATTTATTTGATTTTTTTTTTAAGTAATAAAACTATCATTTCTATTATTGTTATCATGAGGTGTTCAGTTTGTTGACAAAGATTCTGGGTTGTAGTTTGATGGCAAGGCATTGAAGGTGAGGAAATGGACAGAAATCAAGGTAAATTTTTTTGGATAGAGTAATATAACAATATTCATTCTGTTATCAAGAGGTGTTCAGTTTATTGACAAGGACTCTGGCCCAGTACCTGGATGACAAGACTTTAAAGGTAGGGTAGACAGGAATTATCAAATCAAGTTTATTTTTTGCATATATGTATGGAGTAATAAAGCAGTATTATTTATGTTATCATGATACATTCATTCAGTTTGTTTACAAAAATTCTGGCTTAATGTTTGATGGTGAGGCTTTCAAGGTGAGGAGATGGACAGAAATTACCAAGTTAATTAAGGGACTGTAATCCACATTTTTGAATGAAAATGTATGCAAAAAAAACAAAATTGGGCTGTGCACGCTGAAAAATCATCCAGCACTTTGGCAACAATCTGCCAAAGTTTGAGCCGTGTGTCTGGGGTGTGACTTGTTTACAATCAGGCTTTAGATTACACCTTGTGGTACTCCTTATGTTTTGCTATTTTTCATGTACTGTATCTGTTTTTTTTTTGTGTGTGCATGATTTTTTAAGACTTTCTTCAGATGTGTGGCATGTTATCCTTAAGTGGTGGGAGGGGAGGGAGTGGGGCAGTAGTTACTTGATAATGAGTCAGTACTCAGTTGGCCTAAGGTGAGGACAGGGCATGTGTGTACTGCCACGCTGGTGTCAGACCACCCACACAACTCATAAAATTTATGAGAGAAATTGTGTTATTATCTTCTGTGAAGACTATGACAGAATGCCATGACCCAGGAAATACATACTTCTGTGACTTGGCCAGCTACCACCACCACATACCTTCAGTATGCTTAGTGCATTACAGGCCTTGCTGTGAGTAAAAAAAAAATTGTAATAGAAAAAAGTAGATCAGCTGTTTTCAAACCTGACAGTGGTGATGTGATGAATTGTGATGTATCATTTGATGCATCATCTGACGTCAGATGAAAAGATGATGAGATGCCTCAAAGGCATGACCTGCAATGAACACCTGCATTCATGAGTGTGGAGAATTGTTCCAAGTATTGGAATACTTCAGACAGGACAGTGAACTTCCCAATTGTGACGGGCGTCTGCAATTACAATGTAGGCTGCTTGTCAAGTGGCTTCACAGACACTCTTGGAGCTGAGTTTATCATTACACTGGAGGAGTACCTGAAGGCCAGAGATGCAGCCATGGACACACACTCAGACTATCTTGGTACTGAGTTTGTCACTACACTGGAGGAGTACCTGAAGGCCAGAGATGCAGCCATGGACACACCCTGCAGGGGGAAGCAGAGGAACACCCCAATTCACACAGATATGGAGTGTGTTGCAGGGGTTGATTGATGATGCAATAAATCACACTTCTCAAATGTAAGCCTTTCTTCTTTAAAGTGATACTTCATCATTAGTTTTATGTGCTATTTACTTTTTTCGTTGTGTATGTCTGCATTGCTCACAGATTTTATGTAAAGATTTTTATTTATTTCATTAAGATATATTTTTCATATGCATAAGTACACATTTTCTAAGTTACGTTGAAAGTCACACACTAATATATATCTTTTCCCTACTATAAAAACATCTTTGTGTAGAATGTGCATAAAATTGATTTAGCAGTAATTACTTTTGTCACTGATAATTTTTAGATAATAATGAGTTGATTTAGTTTTAAGGAGTTATGAGTTAAAAATTGTATAGATATAGAAATTTATATATTAACTTTTCTTCCTCTTATTTTTTTATCTATCATCCTACAATTTGTACGCACTTAAATAGGCATCATAGCTACCGTAAGTAAAAATAAATCATGTTTGTCGGTTAACAGTTTCAAAAAACCTTACCAAAAGCAGACCACAGTCTTGTAAGTTTACATTTTGTTAAGCCAAACCTCCTGGGACCATATGCATTATCACTAAATTACTGCTTAAACATTAAATCATCGTTTTACATCCTCAATATGGTGGAACTTGCCACTTAAATTCTGAAAGATACCGTCTGAAGTCCTCAAGATGCATCATAAAAGATGGGTTCACCTAGGCTGCAATGCTACACTGGCTGTGCAATCCTATAGCCTGACGCTGGCGATGCGATGCTTGCCACGTGAGTATTCACACCGTAAATGATGCTGTGCTGTCAGACAGTGCTTGCATCAATTGTCACATCACTCAGTAGCTCAGTGCATCTGCAGCATCATGGGAGACATTGCTCTGTGGTCTCTTGAGGAGGAACTACTGCTTCTAGCTGTGGCAAAGAAAAAGAAATTGAGTGCATGAAATAAATCCAGCAAGACCAACATACAACCACGGGTATTTCTGTAGTTCTTCTATAAGTTGTTCCATAGCAAACAGTTTGCACCTTTTCTTCCTAGGGGAGCAACAAGCAGTAATGACTGGAAGCTACACAGCTTTGCATCATACGCATCGTATAGCTAGTGTAGCATCACAGCCAGTGTGAACCTGCCTTTAAGATTGCATCCTATCAGCAAGCAAGGCTGTGCTAGATTAACTCCACTGACACTGCCAGCAGCAGCAACAGACTTTTCATGACAAGAAGGAAGTCCTGAATGAGTTGGATGACTGAGCTGAAGACATATCGGCTGGTCTGTACTGGGATCATTGTGATTGATTTTGTGTGGGAAATACTGAAGAGACCAATTTCAAGAAATAAGGCTCTCTCCCCTGAGATGCAAGTGTCCATCACTCTGTGGTACTTCACAACAGGCAAGATGCAACACATCAGTGTGGATGACTTGGGGCCCTCACAGCAGACCACCAGCAGGGTCATCAGTAACACAGTGATGCATGCACCACCTTGGTGTGCAGTCAAAGTTGGCACCACCTGATTGTTGTTTTGACAAAATGACAACAGTGGTAAATAAATACCTTCAATAATTAAGCTTAAACTAGTCAGATTATTGTTGAGAACCATTAAATGAATATATTTGTTTTATTATACATATCATTTTTACTCGTTATCAGCCGTTTCATGCAAGATTCATCAAAAAGCACTACATGTCTGCTTATGTCAGCCGGTAGTGGTGTTAGCACCTTAAGAAAGTAACTCAACAGAGTCCCCTGCTAGGACAGTCACTTAGCACTCAAGTCCCATAATTCAAGTTCCCTTACTAGCTAGGATGTAACCATAGCAGAGTTTTATAAGTATGGTTGCTAGGGTGTTGTAGGGTGGTCCACAAGACTGTTCCTTCCCACCAGAGACTGATGGGCCTAAGAGTGTGAGTGATGTGTATGTGAGTGAGTGGTGCTTTTGTCTGGGATTGGTGGCCTGGTATATAGATAAATAGATAGATGAAGGAAGTAAAATTATACCTCATCTGTTATCCTTCCATAAGAAAGGGCAGGAGTTGAGAGAAATTGCATCTGTACTGTATTTTCTTTCCTGAGCCTCTTCTCTCTCCTCCTCAGGGCCAGACATTTGTGGGTGAACTGCTGGCAAAGACTGCTGAGGGACACTGAGGTTATTCAGAGGTATGCCAAGTGAGAAACAGAAGAGAATATTACAAGGAGGAGGTAGTAGACATCTGCTGAAATGATTACTCCCAGTGAAGTCTAAAGCACTGGATCAGGGAGTGCTGTGAACTTATCATTAAATCCAGCTATGATCTCACTGAACAGTTCTCTTTGTGTCTTCCTATACAAGGTGGAAGTCACAGCCTGCCCTTTAAAGACAACTCTCTTCCTTCACACAAAACTACAAGCACCTAATTACACATACACCCTTCACTCAAAATTCAAAATTATCATGACAACTCCTACACCAGCCTTAAAGTCTCCATCTGGGGAGGGGACCACAAACGTCCCCAGGTCGAACTGCTCTTCTGGTATTGACCCTAAGTGTCTTGACATCCCCCTCAATTTTTTCTTCATTAACTTCTGCATCATTCGCAGTCTTAGATCTAATTTTCAATCTGTAAAACACCATCTCTCCTCTACTAAACCTCATTTTCTTTTCCTCACTGAAACACAGGTGTCTGAGGCAACTGACATTAACCCCATTTCTATTCTCTCATACTTTCTCTATCCTCATTTTCACTCCAAAGCTGGATGTTGCATTTATGTGTGCAACAACTTAACCTGCTCTTGTGCCCACACTATTGAATTTTCCAAGTTTTCCACCATCTGCCTATGACAAGAGTCACTCTCAAACTAAATTTATCTGTGCTGTATACCTCTCACCTCACTCCTCTGACTATAAGAAATTCTTTGACTACTTCCAAAGTGGAGCACATTTTGAGTCTCTTCCCTTTTGCAGAGATCTCCATTCTCGGAGACTTCAATGTTCACCACCAACTTTGGCTTTCCTCTCCCTTCCTGGTGAACTAGCCTTTAACTTTGCCATCCTCCACAACCTAGAGCAATTGGTGCAACACTCTACTCATAATCGTAACTGTCTTGGAGATGCACCCAACATTCTTGACCTTTTCATAACCTCTAATCCTTCTGCTTATGCTGTCACCCTCTTCTCTGTTGGGCTCCTCCCATCACAATCTCATATTTGTAGCTTGTCCCATCGCTCCAATCTCTCCTCAGCATTCCATAAGCAGAAGTGCCTCTGGCATTTTACCCCTGCTAGTTGGGGGAACCAGAGAAGGTATTTTGCTGATTTTTCTTGGAATGACTACTGCTTCTGTGTCAGAGACTCATCTCTGTGTGCTGATTGCATAACAGAGGTGGTAGTGTCTGGCATGGAGGCGTATATTCCTCACTCTTTTCTTGAACTAAACCTTCCAAACCTTGGTTTAACACAACCTGTTCTCATGCTATATATGATAGAGAGGTGGCCCACAAAAGGTTCTTGAGCCTTCCATCATCAAAATCTCATAGGCTTTATATTTTTTGCCTGGAACCATGGTAAGTCTGTTCTACAACTAGCCAAAAACTCATTCATTAATAGAAAGTGTCCAAATCTTTCAATATTTAACTCCCCTCATGACTTCTGGCATCTAGCCAAAAACATCTCCAATAACTTTGCTTCTTCTTCTTTCCCTCCTTTATTTCAACCAGATGGCACCATTGCTATCACATCTATCTCTAAAGCTGAACTCTTAGCTCAAACCTTAGCTAAAAACACTACCTTGGACAATTCAGGGCTTGTTCCTCCCTCTCCTCCATCCTCTGACTACTTCATGCTACCTATTAAAATTCTTTGCAATTATGTTTTCCATGCCCTTGCTGGCCTAAACCCTCGGAAGGCTTATGGACCTGATGGGGTCCCTCCTATTGTTCTCCGAAATTGTGCCTCCATGCTTGCACCTTGCCTAGTCAAACTCTTTCAGTTCTGTCTGTCAACATCTGCCTTTTCTTCTTGCTGGAAGTTTGCCTACATGCAGCCTGTTCCTAAAAATAGTGACTGTTCTAATCCCTCAAACTACCGTCCTATTGCTTTAATTTCCTACATATCTAAAGTTTTTGAATCTATTCTCAACAGGATGATTCTTTAAACATCTATCACTTAACAACCTTTATCTGATCACCAGTACAGGGTTCCATCAAAGCCGCTCTACTGGTGATCTTTTGGTTTTCCTTACTGCGACTTGGTCATCCTTTTTTTAAAGATCTTGGTGAGACTTTTGCTGTTGCCTTAGACATATCACAAGCTTTTGATAGAGTCTGGCACAACGCTTTGATTTCCAGACTACCCTCCAACAGCTTCTATCCTTCTCTCTGTAACTTAATCTCAAGTTTCCTTTCTGACCGTTCTATTGCTGCTGTGGTAGACAGTCATTGTTCTTCTCTTAAATCTATTAACAGTGGTGTTCCTCAGGGTCCTGTCCTGTCACCCTCTCTCTCTTCTTATTATTCATCAATGACCTTCTGAACCAAACTTCTTGTCCCATCCACTCCTACACTGATGATACCACCCTGCACTTTTCAAATTATTTTCCTAGACGTTCAACCCTTCAGGAAGTAAAGAGTTCACACAGGATAGCCACAGAACACCTGAGTTCTGATTTCTCTAAAATTTCTGATTGGGGCAGAGCAAACTTGGTATTATTCAGTGCCTCAAAAACTCAATTCTTCCATCTATCAACCCAACACATCCTTTCAGATAACTATCCCCTCTTCCTCACTGTCCCCTTCTTCTACACTGAACATCCTCAGTCTGCCCTTTTCTTATAATATAAACTGGAAACTTCACATCTCATCTCTAGCTAAAACAGCTTCTATGAAGTTAGATGTTCTGGAATGTGTCCTCCAGTCTTTCTCCTCCCCCCCCCTCAGCTGCTAACTCTGTACAGGGACCTTATCTGTCCATGTAGGCTTCATATGTCTAGGGGATTCCACTCATACTGCTCTTCTAGACAGTGTGGAATCAAAAGCTTCTCGTCTCATCAACTCCTCTCCTCTAACTGACTGTCTTCAGCCTCTTTCTCATATTACATCTCTTGCTATCTTCTGCTATTTTCATGCTAACTGTTCTTCTGATCTTGCTAACTGTATGCCTCCCCTTCTCCCACGGCCTCATTGCACAAGACTTTCTTCTTTCTCTCACTCCTATTCTGCCCACCTCTCTAATGCAAGAGTTAACCAATATTCTCAATTATTCATCCCTTCCTCTAGTAAACTCAGGAACTCCCTGCCTGCTTCTGTATTTCCACTTCCTGTGACTTGAATCCCTTCAAGAGGGAGGTTTCAAGACACTTATCCTTCAGGTTTTGACTACCGCTTTGGACCCTATTCAGGGACCAGCATGAAGTGTTTTTTTGAGGGGGGTGGAGGGGGCGAGGGGGGTTGTTACCCTTGGCCGGTGTCCCTCCTGCATAAAAAAGAAATAAAATAAAATAAAAACGTCAGAGAGACATACACAAATAAATAAACACCACCCATATCTTCCCAATACAAATACTGACAACAGACCCTTTGTCAGGCTGTATGTACCAGATGAGGCCGTGTCAATGCTCACCTTTGAGAACGTCATATTTGAGGCATCAGACGTGAGACAGCAACTCATAGCCAAGGTTGCTGTTGTCCCTGCCGGCTGGTACATGGAGTCCTCTTTGCCACGTGAGTATTGGTGTCAGTCTGGTAAAGTCTGGAGCTCCTGTCTGTGTCTGTACTTCCTTATACAAGACACTTCTTAACTTTAGAGTAATTATTTTGGCTCTGTCATGTAGAGACTGGCACCTCAGTGAGCCTTTTCATTTTTTTATTTATTTTATTTTATTTTATTTTATTCCTCTCTCTCTCTCTCTCTCTCTCTCTCTCTCTCTCTCTCTCTCTCTCTCTCTCTCTCTCTCTCCCTCCTTTTTGTTGGCCTTGGTGAGTGTGTTTTTTCCTCTCGCATCCTTCAGTAATATTCTTTTCTTCATGCCTCCTGTGTTCTTTTTGCTTCTATTCTATCTTTCATTATACTTTTCTGTTATATCCTTCATTTACATCCTTTTTCTCCTCCTGCAGTGTATTCTTTTTCCTTCTTATCATATCTCATCTTTCAGTATCTTTTTCTTCATCTTTGCTGTATTCTTTCTCCTCTACCTTATCCTTCATTATCCTCTTCTTCACTCATTCTGTATTCCTATTTATTTTTTTAATGCACACTTTCCTCCACACACACATTTAAACCTTTCTGTCATGTATAGTTATTTCCACCCCCTCCTTGCCACACACACACACACACACACAAACACACACACACATGTAGGAGTACATAGATAAACCATTAGAAGTTCGAGGTAGGTTCCAGTAATGCGGTTTACACCTCGTTGGGTACTGCCACGGTCTCGGCATTCGGCTGACTGGACGCCTACCAAAAACACCACACATACACGCCTGCAATGGTTTTCCTTTATTGTGATTTAAGCACAACCTGGAGTTTGGGCCTCTCTGTTGTTGTATATTTGCTGTGACCGTGTCTGAGGAATCTAACTGCGCCTGTGAACAGCGCCCGCAAATAAACTCAGGGCACCTGTCTGGAAGGTTTCCGTACCGATCCCCGCTCCACATGTGGTGACCCCGGAGTGACCAGACGTAACGTGATCATCGTGGAGGCAGGGATGGCCTACGGTCTGTGGTGATTGGTGGCAGACTATAACTACACAGTGACTATATGCTGGTCCTCCAGGTACTCTATTATTTTACTTTTGTCCTGTTTGGAATCTATGCCCTTGGAACTATGCCGAACCAGGACGAGGGTTCGCTACTTACATCTAGTGCGTCGCAGGATAGTGTTCCTTCCGTGACCGCAGGTGTTGCCGTCAAACCACCACCCTTTGATGAGACTTCAGTAACATGCTGGTTTACAATAATTGAATCACAGTTTGTTCTTGCCAAGATCATTGTTTCAAGTACCAAATTTCACCATATATTATCAAATTTGCCACTTAGAGTAATCAATCAATTGAGTGATAAAGTCATCAATTCTTCAGACTATGGTGAATTAAAGCAATCTTTGATATCTCTTTTCACCAGGTCAAAGCCTGAACTTCTTGACTCTCTTGTTAATCAAAACATAATGTGTGACAGACCTTCCACGTATTTGAGAGAGTTGCGTAAAATAGCTGCTCAACTAGGGGTGGATGATTCCTTTATAAAGTTAAAGTTTTTGAAAGCATTACCTAGTAGCATCAGACCTTTCCTAGTGACATACTCGTATGAGGAGAGCTCTACACTAGAGGAACTGGCTCGTGTAGCTGAGACATTGTTGGCCTATGGCTCAAGTAATGCGAGTGTAAACAACAGCGCTAATGTTTCCATGGTGGAAGGTAGACAAGGGTCCAGGCCTGCGAGCCAGAACAGAGATAATGGTAATAGAGGCCCAAATTTCACTTCAGCTTGTCAGGATAATGTATTTTCTAGAACTTGTGTTCCCATTGGAGTGTGCGCCTTTCATGAAGGTCAGCGTCCTCAGGTGTGCAGGTACCATCTGTATTATGGTAACAGGGCAAAATCACGTAAACGATGGTGTATACTTTCTTCTACGGCTTCTAATATTTTGCCAGATTCTCGCCCTAATTCTCGCTCTTCTTCCCCCGCTCGCGTATTCCACCAGGCGGGAAACTAGTAGGGCAGTCCGTAGAAATATCAGTTGCGACCGTCGGACTGCCACTTAGAGTAAGTGCCACAATCGGTTGCAAGAATTACCAATTTTTGATAGATACTGGTTCATCACTTTCGCTGCTACCTAATGAATCCATTCCTCAGGCCAACTGCTGTTACTCTTACTAATGCTTCAGGTAAACCCATACGTTGTTATGGTGAAGTCGATGTAGACCTTGGGATACGATGTATTAGGCGTTCTTTCCCTTGGTCTTTCGTCATTGCAGACGTTATACATCCAATTTTGGGAACCGATTTTCTTGCAGCTAACTCACTAATGGTAGACTGTAAAGACCAGTCGCTAATAGACTCCTCTACCCAATGTAAGATTCCTCTTGAAGTTTCTTATTCTCCTATTTCTTCATATTTGGTTAATTATAATGGGGTAGACTCAAAAGCTGTTGAACTACTTTCTCAGTTTCCGGTTCTCACTTCACCTTTGCAGTTGTCAGCTACCACACCTCCTGTGGAAACTATACACCATCGTATTGATACAGGTGACTCACCTCCTATACATTTCAAAGCAAGACCTTTGACAGGTGAGAAGCTCAAAGCGGCTAAAGATGAATTTCAGTTTTTGCTTAATGCCGGAATCATTCGGCGCTCTAACGCTCCTTGGGCGTCTTCTCTGCACCTCGTGTCTAAGAAGGAGCCCGGTGCTTGGAGACCTTGTGGTGACTATCGCGGACTCAATAACGTAACTGTGAATGATAAATATGCCATACCACCTTTGCGCTGTCTCACCATGTCACTTAAGGGTAAGACCATATTTTCAAAGATTGATTTACAGCGTGCATACTTACAGATCCCTGTGGCCAAAGATGATGTACCTAAGACTGCAGTATGCACACCGTTTGGTCTGTTTGAATTTTTGTATATGCCCTTTGGTCTTAAAAACGCAGGTTCCACTTTTCAGCGCTTCATTGACACCATATTGGTTAATGTTAAGAACACTTTCACCTACTTGGATGACATCTTAGTAGCTAGTACAACTCTTGAAGAACACATTGCTGATGTTAAGACTGTTCTTTCTACTTTAGCAAAACACAACTTAAGACTATCTATAGATAAATGTGAATTTTTCAAGTCCTCGCTCACCTTCCTTGGCTATGAGGTCAGTGCTCATGGAATTAGACCACCTCAAAACCGCATCACTGCAATTTCAGAGTTTCCTTTACCTCAAACTTCAACTGCATTGCGCCGTTTTATGGGGATGCTAAATTTCTTTAGACCAATGATCCCTAATTTTGCCGATGTTTGCTTATTCATTGACAGAACTCTTACGGCATAATCCATCTTCTAAATCTCTCTCATGGACAGATGTTGCAAGGGACTCCTTCAACAATTTGAAGCAAGCCCTAGTCACTTGTCCTACCCTCGCCTATCCCTCTCAGAAGGCAACTGATTACCAGCTTGTGACTGACAGCTCGAGCTTCGCAGTTGGCGCAGCTCTATACCAGATTATAGATGACACGCCTACGCCTCTAGGATTTTATTCCAAAAAGCTCTCTGACACTCAGAAAACCTATTCCACCTATGTCAGAGAACTCTTAGCTTCTTATTTGGCTGTCATTCACTTTAAAACACTCATTGATGACCACTCGGTCACCTTGTTCCTTGACCATAAACCTTTAGTTTCTGCCTTTCATTCTAAGTCAGTTGCAAAGTCTGATAGGCAACAACGGCAACTTTCTTTAATCTCTGAATATGTATCATCAGTAGTGTACATCCGTGGGGACAACAATGTTGTTGCCGATTGTTTATCAAGACCATCATGTGCAATTTCAGTTGATTCTTTCGACTTATGTGGCATAGCTCGTTCCCAGGAAGGTGACACCGAGGTCGGTTTGTACAAGGAGAGATTATCCAATTATACCTTGCCCTCTAATCTTGCTCTGTGGTGCGACACATCTACCAACGCACCAAGACCGTTTGTTCCTTCTTCTCTTAGGATAAATGTCATTCATTCATTACACGATCTACCTCATCCTGGTATTAAAACCACTGCTAAAATAATTAAACAACGTTATTTCTGGCCTTGTATGGACAAAGATATAAAGGAGTTTGTAACGAATTGTCTTAAATGTCAACAAGCTAAAACACACAGACACACAATATCACCAGTTTCTCCTATTTCTACTCCTACTGATCGCTTCCAGACTGTTCATATAGATATTGTTGGACCATTGCCTCCTGCTACTCTTCCTAACTACCCATACCCTCTCCCATACAGTTACCTTCTCACTTGCATTGACAGAGCGACAAGATGGACGGAAGCTATACCTGTAATAGACACCACCGCGAGCTCCGTCGCTATTGCATTCGTGGCTGGTTGGATTTCTCGTTTTGGAGTACCGCTACAGGTAGTGACAGACAGAGGTGCTCAATTTGAAAATGAGTTGTTTTCCGAGCTTTCCTCAATTATTGGCTTCCATCACATGCGAATAACTGCTTATCATCCTCAAGCGAACGGTATCATTGAACGCCATCACCGCTCTCTAAAATCAGCGATACGTGCTAGACAAGAGAACTGGTTTTATGCTTTGCCCATAATCTTACTTGGATATCGCTTGACACCTAATATGACCAGTTACTCGCCATTCACTGCTGTCACAGGAACTCATATGTTGTGTCCTTCTGCAATTATCACTAAAGACTCGCCAATATCAACAAACAAAGATACTATACACCGCTTGATTAAAGAAATGCAGGCCATTGATTTTTATAACTTTTCATTAGGTGAATGTCACTCCTCATCTAAACCATATGTTCCTAACGTTCTGTTTTCATGTTCAAAGGTCTGGGTGCGGATTGAAGGTCTGGGTGCGGATTGACAGAGTTCGCAAAAGTTTAGAAGCTCCTTATTCGGGACCTTATGAAGTAATACAACGTGACCCGAAATATTTCATCCTCAGACTTCCTCAGGGTGACACGTCTGGATCTATTGACCGTTTGAAGCCAGCTTATATACCAATCACCAGACAAGCACCATCTAATGATAGAGATGACCTGACGACATCTACCTTAGACTCTAATTCATCTCCTTTGCCTGATATCTCTGCTTCTACACCTTCCCCTTCTGCTCATTTCCAGTCTGATCTTCCTCGCCATACCATACCTAACTTCCCTCGTACAACTCGTTCAGGGAGGACAGTGTATTTCAATCAACACCCTCATTATTTATATTACTAGGTGAACTCCGTTCTTGAGGGGGGAGTATTGTAGGAGTACATAGATACACCATTAGAAGTTCGAGGTAGGTTCCAGTAATGCGGTTTACACCTCGTTGGGTACTGCCACGGTCTCGGTCATTCGGCTGACTGGACGCCTACCAAAAACACCACACATACACGCCTGCAATGGTTTTCCTTTATTGTGATTTAAGTACCACCTGGAGTTTGGGTAAGCACTTTGTATTATGATGGGATTATGATGTATTGTGATTGATATATTTATTCAGTATTAACTTTGATGAACATGTGAAGTGTATGTGATTACAGTTAAAAGTATTTGGGTGATCTTGTTAAGTACTTATTGTGAATGTACCTTGTTGGTGATATTTGATAGAAACATGATTTTCTATGGAGTTGGATTAGTATAACATTTCCAGACTATGTTTATATTATAACTTGTGATGTGTCCGCTAATTTCGTGTAGGATTTCGTATTCACTTAATTGGTTGTTGGCAGGCCTCTGTTGTTGTATATTTGCTGTGACAGTGTCTGAGGAATCTAACTGCGCCTGTGAACAGCGCCCGCAAATAAACTCACGGCACCTGTCTGGAAGTTTCTGTACCGATCCCCGCCCCACAGAGAAAATGTGGAAGGAAGGAAGGAAAGAAAGATAATGAGCGCAAGGAAGAGAATGTTGACAAGAATGAGGAGGAATATCAGAATAACGAAGAAAAGGAGGTGGTGTGGAGAACGTGTGTGTGTGTGTGTGGCGATGACAAGGCGCCAGGTATAAGGTCGTAAAGGGTGAAAGGCGAGGCAAGGCGAGGCAAGCAGCTCCACAAAGGCCTAACGAGCACTCACTCCGGCCGTCACTTGACCTAATGGCGCCTCTGCATGCCTCTATGCCAACACATATTGGCACTCTCTCTCTCTCTCTCTCTCTCTCTCTCTCTCTCTCTCTCTCTCTCTCTCTCTCTCTCTCTCTCTCTCTCTCTCTCTCTCTCTCTTTCTCTCTCTTTCACCGCGTAAGATAAAAGGTAAAGAGGCTTATTAGAAAGATTAGTGACGTCCACTAGATCCATTATCCCGCTCCTGTCTCTCCCCCTCCCGCACTTAGCACCATCAAGGGGCAGGAAAGCAAGCAGTCAAGGGCGATTCTCTCTACGACTGGGAAAGGAGTGATGGTGTCGCCGCGAAAAAAAAAAAAAAAAAAAAAAAAAAAAATATATATATATATATATATATATATATATATATATATATATATATATATATATATATATATATATATATATATATATATATATATATATATATATATATATATATTATATCGAGAAGGGGAAAAATGCGTGTCTGGTGACTTGATCGTGCTAGCAAAATTTAAAAAATCTAAAAAAAAATAGGCAAGGCTGTTCAGTTTTCAGAAAAGATTGAATATAACAGAAATAATAAAAAAAAAAAAGTGAACTTGATAATTATGGAAAGAATGAAAACAGCAGGCAAGTGAAGACGTTAGTGTGTGGCTGAAGGCTTCGCTGTGTGAGTTGTCTTTACCTGCAAGGGATCAACACCGTAATGGCCTGGAGTCTCTCTCTCTCTCTCTCTCTCTCTCTCTCTCTCTCTCTCTCTCTCTCTCTCTCTCTCTCTCTCTCTCTCTCTCTCTCTCTCTCTCTCTCTCTCTAAGATCTATCTATCTATCTATCTGTGTGTGTGTTTTTCCCTTTTCGTATTGAAAGAGGTGAAAAAAGGAGCGGCGGTGATGATGGCGGAAAAAGATGACAACGACAACAGAAAAAGAGGTTGTGAGATGGCTTTCAACAGGCCAAGAACACTCGATGCCTCCTCCTCCTCCTCTTCCTCTTTTCTCTTTCGCCTTTTTTTTTTTTTTTACCTCTCCTCCTTCTCCGTCTCTTCCTCCGACCACCACCACCACCACCACCACCACCACTCGGCTCCTCGCCGCTCCTGAGTCGCTGCCCGGCTTTGACACGCCTTCACCGACTCGCCTTCCGATCACAGGCGACGAGACTGGAGACACTTGGCTGCAATTGTCCTCACAAGGTTTGGTTTCACTGATGCAGCCCTGTGGTGGTCGAAAGGCGGACAGATGACAGGTTCCTTCCCCGCCAGACGCCCCGCACCCCAACACAGCCCGCCAAGCCTCGGGTCACCAGGAGGATCTTATCTCGCGTTATGGTGGGAGTTAGGAAGGTTTCGCGGGGTGCTTGAGGCGCGGGTAGAAGAAGAGACAAAAAAAGGGGAATCTAAATGGAAGTCTTGGTACTGAAACGCACATCTTCGTCTTCCACCCTGGTAAGAGTCTGTTGGAAGATAGCGCCTGGCTGGTGGCTGGTCCTGCTAAGGATAGCTCAGGTGAGGGGACGATCCGGAGGGATGTCGCCTCGCTCGGGGCCCTCCGTGCTTGGCGGCGCAGCGGTGAGGAAGTAATGGAGTTTACCGGCCATAATTCTGACGAGGCTATTTTTGATTCCATGCCGAGAATTAGCACACGACAGACGCGGGACTGACTAGCTGAGAGGATGCCTTTCTTCATGTGCGTTTGCCGAGTTGTGGTGTTCAGGTGCTTCAGTTAGTTTGTCTGTAGTAAGAAGTACATTGATTTCAATGGTTAAATTTAGAGACATGCTTCCAAGTTCAATCTTTCCTTTTTTTTCTGAATTGTAAGTAAAATCTCATCTTTTTCGAGCGACTTGCTAAAGTTTGCTGATCATATGCAAAATTTCACTTTCCATGAATACGCAAGTATCTGTGAAATTTGCTTCGTTTTAAGCCAGGGCAGGCGGAAGTTGTGCCGAGTTGTCTTCTTGTGTAAATATTGCAACAAAAGAGTCATTTAACGTGTTGGCAATTTAATTTTCTTTATTTGTGTGCCGAATGTCGATGCAGCTGAGGAGCGACGGTGAGGGAGTGGAGAGAGATATTACTGTCTTCTTAGTCCTGCAGTAAGCTGGAAAACAATGGATAGGATTAAAGAAGGAAAAAGGTAAGAGGAGAAATCTGCAGCCTCCCTGCGTCACATATCTCAACTTGTGTTTCCGAGGCTTTTTTTTGTTTCTGTCTTGCTCCATGTGCAGGTTTCTTAATCAGACAATAATCTTTGGAGAACACTGAAAGACTTGAACAAATAGTCTGCAAAATAATACAGCCTTGCTCGTGCTGCAAACACACTTATGCTTATTTATTTATTTATGTGTTCATCTATTTGTTTATTTATTCCCTTCGGTGCTCAGCGTGGGAGTTTGTCCCCCGTATTATTTGCTCGTGGTGTGCAGGGAAATGTATTGTGCTGCTAGTGCGTGGTGCAGGAAATGTTGGAATGAATTTGACATCGTGGCTGTAGTGGTGGCGGCGGCGGTGGTGGTGGTGGTGGTGGTGGTGGTGGTTGGTAATGCCAAGGGAGGCTGGGCACCAGAAATGAACACACTGACTCAGTTTTCACACACGTTCTCACGATGAATTAGTGAGAGAAACGTGATCTTGTTCCCAGCGAGGCCAGGCGGCGCTGCGGCTCAGGTCCAGGCAAGGAGAATGGTTCAGACACGCGGAGCAGAGCTGAGTCTGCCTTTGCTTGGCGCAGACGGCTTACCTTGTGTGCAGGTCTGACGCAAATAAACACCAAAACAACTTCCTGTGCTATGAATATGATTTTTTTATATGTTTTCTCTCTAGCTTCCAAAGAACTTATGCTCAGACTTGCTACTTTGCCTCTGCTGACCTTGACAACTTCCAGAACCGTATATCACTTGCTCATTTCCAAGCTCTGAGCCACAGCCTTCAGGTTTCTAGTAAAATGTTCTCAGAAACCGAAAAGGGTCAAGGACTACCAGATTCGTTCGTCCACCGTAATTTTACTTTTATTTTCCTCTCCCCTTTTCCTTTAGGGGTGAAAGATTACGCTTCTCGGGTAGTCTTTTTTTGCGGTAAGTGCAGGATTGTGTCCAATAAGACTTAGGAAAGTGGTAAAGGCGAAAGGAGGAGAATGGTGGGAGGTCGCTGGACGGAGAGCCATGGAGGAGGAGAAGGAGGAGGAGGAAGGAGGAGGAGTACCCGAGATGAGGCGAGAATGGATATCAGATGTAACAAGAAAAAATGGAATAGGACGAAAAGCGAAGTAACATTGCGATGAAGAGAGAGAGAGAGAGAGAGAGAGAGAGAGAGAGAGAGAGAGAGAGAGAGAGAGAGAGAGAGAGAGAGATTGCTCAAATGGATGCTGGAACACACAAAGAAGCAGAGTTGTGATGATGAGAACGGAAGAGAAAAAAAAAAAAAATGTAAATAAACAAGGGACAGGAAGAGCACGGCAACAAAAGAAGACACTTAGAAGCAGAAAACAAAAGAAAATAGCCGTAAACGAGAAATAAGAATTGGATTAGAAGCAGAAGGAGAAGCTGGAAGAGACGATACTAGAGGAGAAGAGGTAGGGGGAATAAAGGTGGGTCGTGTCATTATCTCCTGCGCAACATGTACGGGGCGAACAAGACATAATGGCAGCGGGACGTGACGTAATGGTCCCAGGAAAACGTCTATTTCCCTGGGGTGGCGGCGGTGTGGCACTGGCGAGGCGACGGTTGGAAGGCGTCCACGAAATAATACAGGCAGGGTGGTAATTAGGCACTTTACTGGTGCAAGGGAGGCAGGTCAGTGTTGAGAAGCTGGTGACAAGGTTTTTTTTCTCGCAGTGTTCGTGACTCGCCATGTGCGCGTGTGTGTTTGTTGCTTCACCTTCATGTGGGCGACTGGCAGCAATGAGTCAGCCTTGAGCACAGCCTGTGTCTTTTCCCGCCGCCGTGTGTGGCAACTTTTCAACTCCACTCACTGCGAAATTGATTTAATTGTATCACTGAAAGTATAATTTGCCCTGAACTAGTGAATTATTTCGTCATGACTTCGCCAGTAGTTATTAATTCAATGGCAACACAAAGTTTCTCTCTGCAGTGAGAAGTGACGCAGAAAAACACGTTTCACGCATCACAGTTAACATGATTTTTACTTTCGCGTTAATATATTTCATTATTGGAAAAAAAAAAAAGAATATCATGAACATGAAATTGGAAAATACGTTTTGCCGCAGGTAATGACGGTGTCTGTGCTGTTGGATAAGGCCAGATTGTTTTTTTTTTTTTTTCCTGACTGGTAAAGGAAAGAAGGCGAGAATTTACTGTAGCGGAGAGTGAAAGGGGAAAAGCGGACATGACTTTCCACGCGGCCTGTTCCCGTGAGGTCACACACCCTTGCCACAGGTACCGGAGAGATTCGCTTTCTGCATCGAGTAGCTCACGGCTGAGGCTCAAACCCACGGCCATCAGATCAAGACTCGTGGCCTCTCTCGTGGGAGTTGTGGGGCGGCCTGGTGCTGTGGACTGAGCGAAGGGAAGGGAGGGAAGGGGCGGCCTGTTAGGATGGTGAGAGAACAGGGAAAGGGGGATGGAGAGAGAGAGAGAGAGAGAGAGAGAGAGAGAGAGAGAGAGAGAGAGAGAGAGAGAGAGAGAGAGAGAGAGAGAGAGAGAGAGAGGGAGGGTAAGAGGTCAGCTGTGAAAAGGATGAGGGGAGGGAGAGGAAGTATTAGGGAGGTAGAGGAAGAGGAAGGAGAAAATGAGAATAGTTGAGAAGAGATATGAGGGTCGTTATACCAACACACACACACACACACACACACACACACACACACACACACACACACAGTTTAAAGGCGGTAGCAGTTGGTGTGACCAGAAGCCATTTCCCTTAACCCTCATTAATGAATCCTCATAAATAAGGATCTTTTTTGTGTTAAATTTACAAAGTACGCAGTCTCTCTCTCTCTCTCTCTCTCTCTCTCTCTCTCTCTCTCTCTCTCTCTCTCTCTCTCTCTCTCTCTCTCTCTCCTAATCAAACACAACAATGCTACTTGATTTCGCTTACGGTCCAAACTAATGATAGTGTCGAGTAAATTAGTGGTGTCACTCTGCTTACCCGGGTGTTGGTGAGGTATACGAGAGTGTTTTTCATTATGACACACACACACACACGGAGAGAGAGAGAGAGAGAGAGAGAGAGAGAGAGAGAGAGAGAGAGAGAGAGAGAGAGAATGCCCAAGTACAGCCATGCATTACTCCCGCTACCAATACTGAAGAAAATTTTTGCACCGAATACCATATACATTTTTTTTCCGCTCTTCCGTCGCTTCTCGTCCCACCCACAGGCACCCACGTCACTCGGCAGCCACTTTCGCATCTCCTCTACCCGTTGGTGTTGAAGCTTGGCTGATGCTGCCCTGCGCTACTCTTGACCGTGTTCACTCTAGGCGTTCTCAGCGATGCACATAAGCCCATATTCTAAAACGCTTTGCTCTCTCACAGTGACTGTTTTCCAAGGCCACAGTGATGATTAGCGTGGTTTCCTAGAGTGTTTCTCCTCTTAGTAACGCAAAAATCTTGTTGATCTCTCACTACAACGATAAAAATCCCGTTTAGCTTTAACTAGAGCCTTTTGAAAGTAGTGAAGGTGAATTGCGAAAGTCTTTCAGAATATGGTCGTCCTTACTTGTGAACTTTAATGCGAAAAAGAAAAAAAAGATGGAAAATTTTCAGATAAAGTGGTGTCATAAAATGTAAGCAACACTAGCGATGCTCAGCTCCCAAAGTAAGGTGTGAACAGTGCACTGGAATTACAGAACTGATGAAACAATAAGAAAAAAAAATAGATATTGTGCTGATGGTAAGCGTTGAAGGATCTCAGCGGACAGGACACTTGATGACTGCAGCTGGTGTGAGCAAGCATGCGCTGAAAAAGAAAAAAGAATAATAATGATAATAATAAATAAATAAATAAATAAAATAAATAAAATAAAAAGTAAATAAATAAATAAATAAATAAATAAAATATAGAAATATAAATAGATAAGTAAATACCTGCTGGAAAATTCTGAAGGTTAGGAAGTGAAGGGGTGCAAGGAAAGAATGAAAATAAAAGGAAGAGGGAATAAATAGACACAATGGGCAAAAACAAAAGACATGCTGAATAGAAGCTAAGACAAACGAAAAATATAATTCTATGTATAAAAGAAAAATAGAAGAGAATATCCGGTATAAAATTAAATAAAAAAACGAAATTGGTCTTAGGAGAGGTAGAAAAGAATCAACGTAGAAGCGAAAGACTCATAAACAAGGGAGGAGGAGGACAAAAGGGGAAGAGAAAATTAGATTCAGACAGCTGGAAAGGAAAGTTTTTTTAGGGCATTGTGAAATTACGTCACCTAAGAAGAGAGATAAATGCAGGAGGAGGAGCAGCAGGAGGAGGAGTACAAAGAAAAGAAAAAAAATAATTGAAGAAAACAAATAGTAAAAACTGGGCAAAGTAAGAAAGATGACATAGATACAGACAGTCAGACAGAGAAGGCAAAATGGTTTAATTCAAACGGAAGACTACAGTAGTACAAAGAAAGAGAGAGACAAACAAAGACAAAATATCACCGTATCTTCTGGAGGTGAGAGAGAGAGAGAGAGAGAGAGAGAGAGAGAGAGAGAGAGAGAGAGAGAGAGAGAGAGAGAGAGAGAGAGAGAGAGAGAGAGAGAGAGAGAGAGAGAGTAACGTCTTTCAACTATATTTAATAACTTTGTATAAATAAACTGTAAAAAAAAAAAAGAGAGAAGGATACTGCAGCGGAAGGAAAGGAAATAAAAGTTTGTGAAATAAAAAAAGGTAAACGAATCTTTTGCACTGAAGAAATATGTGAGACAGGGGGAGGATGAGAGGAGAGAGAGAGAGAGAGAGAGAGAGAGAGAGAAGCAAGAACAAGGCGGGTGAATGACATTAAGGAAAAGAAACTGTATGAGAGCAATACATCTTTGAGGGTAATTGCATCACGCTGATGGAGAGCACGAGAGACTGACCTCGTAATTACTGGGAGAACCTTTTGTCCCGTGGTGAAGACACATAAGGTGACGATGCGTGCGTGTCACTACATTACACTCACAAATGCTGAAGACGTGGGCGGTGGGCTTAGTAATGCACACAGTCTGAATCATACATGAATTTCCCCAGTCTCCCTCTGTGCCGCGTCTGGTAACAGTGTTTTATTCTTTCCGTAGTCAGCGCGGGAAAGAATGTAGTGAAGAAGAGTTCAGACAAAATAAAGATCATGAAGTGTACTATGCCTGGAGGCCAAGTGTATTTGCTGTAAGTACTCAGTACTCAGTAATCATGTTGTTAGTGCTCAGACATTAGGAAGTTTTAAGAGAAGATTAAACGCGTTTATGGATGGGGATGATAGGTGGAAATAGGTAGGTATATTTCATACAGGGACTGCCACGTGTAAGACTGGTCGCTTCTTGCAGCTTCCCCTATTTCTTATGTTCTTATGTTCTTATGTTCTCTGGCATCCCTGTGTCAACAAGGAGACTACTGAAGTTACAGGAATAATAATTATAAGTTATAAGTAGTACAATGTCATGTAACTGTGTGTGTGTGTGTGTGTGTGTGTGTGTGTGTGTGTGTGTGTGTTTTGAGAGGCAGGAACAGGAAGTCGGGCCAGCTGAGTGCTTAACAACGCCAGTTGCTCTGCATCAAGTGGGAGAGTCAGGCCAGGGAGGGAGGGAGAGAAGGGAAGACAGTGTGTCAGTATGAGGTAGCGGCAGGGAAGAGGAGGAAAGGAAGAAAAGTTGGAAGGAGGAAAGAACGGAGAAAAGGGGAAAGGCAGAGGGAGCAAGGAAATAGAAAATTACAAGAGGATTTATTTATTTATTTATTTTTATTTATTTATTTTATTTTATTTTTTTCGTGTGTGTGTGTGTTGCACAAGTGGTGTTATGATGATTAACTCTCATCAGGAACGTGATTATTTGTAATTTGTGACTTTATTTCGTTGCCTTTGTCTTAATCTCTCTCTCTCTCTCTCTCTCTCTCTCTCTCTCTCTCTCTCTCTCTCTCTCTCTCTCTCTCATCCCAATAACTCAGTCGTCACCTTGCTATCGTGGCTGTAAAGGCTACAAAAATAATGGCAATGTAGTAACTCACGCATATGGTAACGTATTACCCACTAAATTAGAAAATATTACGTAAAATATTAGGGAAGAATAATAATAAATAAGGCGGAAGAAGATGAACTCTTTGCTCAAACCTTCACTAAAAACCCCACCTTGGATGATTCACGGCGTGTTTCTCCCTCTCCTCCACCCACCGACTATTTCATGCTACCATTAAGATTCTTCGCAGTGATGTTGTCCATTCCGTCGTCTCCTTTCTCTGGAAGACTCTGGAACTCCCAGCCTGCTTCTGTATTTCCACTTTCCTGTGATTTGAACTTTTTCAAGAGGGAAGCTGTCAGACATTTATCCTTCAATATTTGATTATCCCATTTGACCTTCGGAACTGTCATTCAAGAGGCCCTTTTTTATTTTTTTATATTTTTATTTCCATTGGCTAGTCCCCTCTTACATAAAAAAAAAAAAATCGTTCACTGTGTAAGTGTGATTTGGCATCAGAACAACAGCGCGATTAATTTTTAGAACGATCAATATGCAATCAAATATAATAATAATTTTTTGACAGCCTTGTTAATATTTGAAGTGTTTGGACGTATTTACTTTTGTGCTGTAGGGAAAGAAATTGTATGTATTGTGAGCGTTTTATATTTTCTGTCACATTGCGGCTGTTATTTTTTTTAACTGAGATGTCGCTGTTTGTCCTGCAGGGCCCATGTCGACAGTGGACGCCGTGGACGGTACACCCGCTCACCTGCCGTGCATGGCCGCCAACAGCAGGCCCAGGGACGCTCCTGTCCTGGTGGTGTGGTACAGAGACGGCTCCCGCAGGCCCTTCTACATGTGAGTACCTAGCGTGTGTGTGTGTGTGTGTGTGTATATGTGTGTGTGTGTGTGTGTGTGTGTGTGTGTGTGTATGTGTTTGGTCTCTTGAGGAATTGAGATCGACAATATTCTGGACAAAAAATAAGCAGCTCTCACTTTACGTGCATAGAGATTAGAGGGTTCGTGGGAACAGTTGCATACAGTGTACCGTTCTCCTGAGTGTGTTGGTGGAGTGGGTTGCTGCCTGGCCAGCGGCTCCTTCCTGCCATTATCTCACTGGCACTCTCGGCCTGTGTTGCCATGTTGTTCTCTGCCGCGTGTGTTCATGGTCGTGTTTGGACGTGTGCATGTCCGGGTTACTCTCTGAGCTGAGTCACGGTGTGTTGGCTTCTCTTACTTTGAGTTGGAACATGTAAAGCAAAGCGTTTCTCTAGTACATGTTGTGAGTTGTGTGTGCATAATTCTTTATAATTCCAGGAAATTATATTTATTACTTCACGTGAAAGCCTCTTTATTCATTTGAACATAGCGTGTCAAACTAACGAGTACTCCCATGCTGGGCTGACTGGCGCCTGCTGCTTACTGCTGCTGCTGTTGCTGGTACTGCTGATGTTACCACTGCTGCTGCTGCTGTGAATCACTTGGGAACGTGTGATTCACTTCGTTTTGTGGTTTTTATCCGTTTGTGTGTGTGTGTGTGTGTGTGTGTGTGTGTGTGTGTGTGTGTGTGTGTGTGTGTGTGTGTGTGTGTGCACAAAGAAAAAAAGAAGAAAAACCTGGTAAAATCATACGAGAGAGAGAGAGAGAGAGAGAGAGAGAGAGAGAGAGAGAGAGAGAGAGAGAGAGAGAGAGAGATCAAAACGATCTTCATCTCGACATGGATAATCAGGAATTGGAATGCACCAAGAACTGAGCCAATTTGGATCAAGGCTAAAAGCAGAGCTTAGTCCTGCACCACGCTGCTTGGCTGTGGGTGTGAGGGGGGGGGGGAGAGAGGGGCAGAGAGGCGGGGAAGGTATGCTTGACGTCAGACAGGTAGTGGAGGCGTGAGAGGGCGTGGGTGTTCATATGATGGTGATGCAATTAACAGTCGCCTATGCAAGTAACCAACCTATATTCGCTTACTTTTGGTGCTCTCTCTCTCTCTCTTCTCTCTCTCTCTCTCTCTCTCTCTCTCTCTCTCTCTCTCTCTCTCTCTCCTCTCTCTCTCTCTCTCTCTCTCTCTAACTCTCTAACTCTCTCTGTGTGTGTGTGTGTGTGTGTGTGTGTGTGTGTGTGTGTGTGTGTGTGTGTGTGTGTGTGTGTGTGTGTGTGTGTGTGTGTTCGTAACCTTCAATTTTTAGCAGAAGTTAAATGAAAATCAGGAGAATCAAACTTTAAATAGGAAAAGAAAGTTGTATGAGGAGGAGGAGAGAGGTGGTATGAGAGATAGAAGATGGAAAGAAATAGATCGAAGAAAGAGTGGCGAGGAAAACTAGGATAACAAGGGAGAAAGTGGAAGAATGTGTAGAAGGGAGGAGAGAAGTGAAACGTGGAGACGCAGGAGGAGGAGGAGGAGGGAGAGACGCTGAGTGTCAGAACTCAGTGCCCTGGAAGTGATACACTCAGACCCCTCGCCGCCTCACTGCACAGCCGCCCAGCACGCCACACGCACTAGTTAACCTATCCGCCCATAACACCACGTCCCGATAGCAAGGACCAGAATTAGGAAAGCAGCAACTATTCGTGAACAGCTTAGAATGTGTCTCCCTCCGCCCCTCTTACCAAGCTGGAAGTTAGTGGACGCGTTTACTGACCAGAGAAGTTAGTGTATTATAAAGTGGCGTTAGATTTGATGCTGTTACCGCTTATAAAACCTTCTTTTTCGTTTTTGCTGATGGAAATCTTTGTCTTCTTGTGTTCCCCACCACCTGTTCTGAATGAAGGTGTGAGGGAGTGTTATGGCTCCATGATAAGGCTGTGAGGCAGGGGATCCCCTCCTGTTCTGAATGAGGGTGTGAGGGAGTGTTATGGCTCCATGATAAGGCTGTGAGGCTGGGGATCCCCTCCTGTTCTGAATGAGGGTGTGAGGGAGTGTTATGGCTCCATGATAAGGCTGTGAGGCTGGGGATCCCTTGGCTGCGTATGTACTAATTTTGTTTCAGTAATTTTTGGTCCGGGTAAATTTTTGATCTTTTCACGGATTCCTTTTCTATCCTTGCTTCTCCACAAGTTGGAATAGAGGAGTACGTACAGATCAGCACCGTGAGGAAGGGTTGGCGAGGCGAGACGAGGGGAGGGTTGTGTGTGTGTGTGTGTGTGTGTGTGTGTGTGTGTGTGTGTGTGTGTGTGTGTGTGTGTGTGTGTGTGTGTTTGGAGGACAGTGGGGAGGACACATAGCGCTCTGGACTCTTGGGCAAATTGGACAAATTGGGTGTAATAAGTTTTTCGGGCAATAATTCTTTCCTCCTCCTCCTCTTCCTCCTCCTTTCAACTCAGACTTATTGCGATATTTTGTGCAAAGTCTCTGAAACGTGTTCCACTTAGGACGATGCCTCCACCACCGTCAGCACAGGATAGTGATGCCGGGAGAGAATGGTGATGGTGAAGAGGACGCACCGCCACCATCACCACCTGATAAGGCACGATACAGACTTAATATCAGACTTTCACCTGTGTGTTTAGGATTTATAGATTAATTTCAGATGTTTGAGATGAATGAGCCCAAACAGAAAAGTGTAGCCATGTGACACGTAGGACCAACAATACTTTGCCTTACCCTGGTGTCTTAGAGTACAAGGGGTCCGACAGTGTTCCTAGCGGGCAAAGGGACGAAGCCTCAAGCACGGCACCTCGCTGTAATTGGCAACCTGCAGGTAAATAACAGGGAAAAGTGCGCAACATGGCCTCTAATTGCTTTTCGAATATAATGTTAAGCGGTGTGCGAGTCCACGTGGCGATGATGTTGTGAAAAGTACTCTCATGGATCCAGGCACACAGGTAATATGAAGAATGGTTACTGTGGCATCGCAGCTCGAGTGGAGTGCCGGAGCTGTTCATTACCGCGCGTACTTCATCGTTGCTGCGCTGCCACTGTTTCCACCGTCACTTCTTTACGTGTGTGCGCGGTATAGTCACACTGAACGTGCTTCCCTCGTTTGGTTGCGGTAAATTTATCGGACTGCTTGGATGGAATTTTCTTTTTCATCGTTTTCTTATCATTGCGTATACTAAGAGAGAGAGAGAGAGAGAGAGAGAGAGAGAGAGAGAGAGAGAGAGAGAGAGAGAGAGAGAGAGAGAAGAGCAGCAACGGTGAATACGGCAAGGAGGCGGAGGAGGAAGAGGAGGAGTTAAAGTTTCTCTCTCTCTCTCTCTCTCTCTCTCTCTCTCTCTCTCTCTCTCTCTCTCTCATACACACAGACTTCCAAAGCTCTTCCTTTTCAAACGTAGATGCAAATATCTGAGCACAGACAAAAATTATTACTTAGTGAAAGTTTGAATGACAACCAGCGGACGAAGAGAAGAAGCAGGTGATGGAATTGTGGTAGGTGGTGGTGGTGGTGGTGGTGGTGGTGGTGATAGTGGTAGTATTACATGTTAATTTTACAATATCAGCAAAAGGAGTAAATGTTGTAAATTTGTTACTTAAATGCCACTGGTCAGTCACTGTGAACCCAGGTGTCTTGGGGCCCACCTGGTGTAAGGTACTGGCCTTGAACACTGTGAAGTCCCGTAACCTAACTTGACCTGACCAAGCCAGAACATTGCTATATAGTATTCATATATATATATATATATATATATATATATATATATATATATATATATATATATATATATATATATATATATATTTTTTTTTTTTTTTTTTTTTTTTTTTTGTTTTTTTTTTTTGTTTATCTTTTACTGCGCATCACAAACCGGACACCACCTTACCAAGTCACGTGACGCATCGTGAAGTCCAGGCGATGTATATACATTGCTTCCCATTCAACTTTCCATACTTATTTAGCCTATTATTCTCACTCTGGTCTACTTTCGTTGTGACCAATATTGTGTTATAATTTAACGTACGAGGGTCATATATTTTCGATCTATTTTCAGTTTTTCCTTATTCATTTATTCTATTCATGTATTTTTCTTTCCTTTTCTTTCATTTCTGCTCTTCATTCCACACTTCTCCAGGGACCTCGTATCCAGACGTGCCAGAAACGCAAATTACTTCCACTTTCTCTCTTTCCGGAGCCGCATGTAGTGTTTTCTCTTAAATCTTATGTTTTATCCCATGCCGAGTCTCATTCTCACGTAAAAAAAAAAAATGCTGAAATAACCTTCCATTTATTTATCAAACGCGAGAGAGGTAAAAATCGAGTGGGAGGCGCGGTGACTAGCCTGGTAAGTGCATGCCCACACTCTGGAATCCTATTAATACCTATACTCTTTTAGTCGTGGTTTGAAATATCCTGAACGTCAATAAGGATACGTGAATGTGAATGTGACAATGATGAAATGAACTTTGCCTCTCGAAAAAAAAAAAAGAAAGATATGCCAGTGTTACGTCCATTACACTAGTAAACTCAGGAACTCTGCTCGTTTTCTTTTCCGCTGTGACTTGCACTGCCTTAAGAGAAGAACACAGGATTATCGTGACACTTTCGGAACTAAATTTACTTCCATTCTTGACTTTCTTCTCTTTATTTGTAAGGGAGTAGCAAAATAACGAGATTTACTTCTCACTGGTCGATGTCCTTCAGGCAATAAGAAATACTCGTATATCGACGTGGATATCTTCCCTACTCAGTGCTCGATCCCTCTGTAAACTTTTTGTTACACTTTCCTTTATTACTTTTATTCTGTTACATATGGGCAAGAAATGTAGGAATGGAAGGAAGACGAAAGAGCGGACGGGAGAAAGGGAGAGAGGGAGGCCCCAGGGGAGGGAGCATCAAGAAGATTTAAACCTCCCTGGCTGTCATCGAGTCCATATAAATTTTCATCAGACGTCACTTGTAAACTACTCGTACTTCTGTTTTCTTCTTGCTCTGTTTATATCCCTTGATTCTTTCATTCCTTATTTCATCTCCCACTCTCCTTCTCTCTCTCCTTTCTCTCTATTTAACTATGTACATCCACAACTCATCTTTCTCCTGCTCTGTTTGGTTTAGGTTGAGTTATTTACTTATTTTTTTATTTTATCTATTCTGTGGTGTATAACAAGTTTCTCTCTCTCTCTCTCTCTCTCTCTCTCTCTCTCTCTCTCTCTCACACACACACACACACACACTTAAACGTCCTTCCGTCCCCTCACTTAGTCAACTCAGCGAAGAGGTTAATGGAATGATTTACATGTTTGTGAATAATTCATATGTGGAGACTAATTCAAGACTTGAGCACGTCTCCGCCCCTCCTCCCCCCTCCCCTCCCCACCACCCACCTCAGCACCGCTCCACCTCCCGCAGACTCGTTCTCGCGTTCTCGTCAACAAGCAGCAAAGTTCTAACGCGTGTTGTTGTAAGTCACGTGATCGATGCTACAGTTTCTCTCTCTCTCTCTCTCTCTCTCTCTCTCTCTCTCTCTCTCTCTCTCACGCATCGTTGGACACGTTACACACGCCTTTTTAACGCAGATCCGAGCAGCGCCGAGTTATTAAAGTGGAATTTTGAAAACCAGAAGTTTAATTGTGATATTTGCCACGTGAGGCGCAAAAAGGCGTCCAGTGTGCCGCTGCCGCTGCTCTGGATGAACGTCACACAACACATTTTCCCGCCAGTGGTACGAGTAAAACTAATCTGGAAAGTGTTGTCATCCTGCACTGTATATTATTACGACATCCTTACGACAGGAGCGCGATCATGTTCCACTTGGCATACGCAGAGTAGTTTTGGTGCACTGTATTGACTGAAACTGGAAGAAGTGTCAGCTTGACCCCTTCCTTGTGCTGTAGGTTGTACGAGGAGAGGGATTTGTTTGGCATCATTCTTGTCGATGTCGATGTGCTAATGTTGCGCTCAGTTTGTGTTGCCTTACAGTTAAGTAATATTCAGTGGCCACTGAGATGCATTATTAAGCAGGTAGTGTTCCAATAACCATAGACCTCTTTGATTTACGTTTCCTTATAGAAAGAGACAGTATATATTTACCGTATTTCAAAGGTATCAGTTTATGAGCCATAATTCTGGAGCCTCACCAAAGTGCTTGGTCATAAAGTTGGCGCCGCAGACGCAAGCCACGCTTCCTGCTTCACTCACCACAAGAAACAGCTGCTTCATGACACGTGGAGTACCTTCTTGCTGTGGAAGGTCCTAATGTCAGGTTTGGGTGAGCCTGAGTGCTGTGTGTAGCAGCTTGTTCCTCCCTTAAACTTGCCGTGTCTTAATTACTTGTCACGCACAACACCTGTATCACCTTCCCGTCCCAATCATTTCATCCCCAATATGTTCGCTTCATTTGTAACGCTGATTGTGGAAGGGGTCCCCTGTCTTGTTAGAGAAGCTGTGGTACTAATGTCATTACAAATAAATCTGTTAGAGATTCTTTATGAAGCTGCCGAATTTAGCATTCATGGCGTCTCCGTACACACACACACACACACACACACACACACACACACACACACACAAAGGTAAAAAGACTAATGAGAAGACATAATCGGCTACGGTAGGTACGTGAAAAACTTATAAGGCCTTTAAATGAATGAAGGTAAAACTTTATTAAGATACGAGTCTTAGGGCATAAGATTTTCAGCATCATTTGCATTACATGTGGAGAGAGAGAAAAAAATACTGAAATACAGCAGCAGAATTTTGACAAGGTAAATATTGAGGTGGAGGACGTAAAATTAAAGAAATGGCTGACGAGGGAGACAAACAAGAAGAAGCAATTACAGATAATTAGACAGAGGAGGCAAATGTTGAAGATGTGTGCTCCCTGGGGAAGAAAATGAGGAATGGAAGGAAGAGTGAACCTGACTAATGAGCGGGTCACAAGTGCAGCCACCAGAGGGAGGCCAGCATTACTCTAGCTGTGGTAAAATGAAGAAAGAACAGACTGTAAGGATGCTGAAGATGGCCTACAGAAAAAAAATCATGAAGACAAGTCGCTGCACATCTTAGAGATACACAGACAAGAAATATTATCATCAAGTTAGAGAGCAAGGAGAGGCACAGTAAACCCAGGGAAAATTAGACACAAGGAGTGAAATTCCTCAATGGATATATATGAAAATAATAGATAGAGCAAGAAAACTTAATTGAATTGCCCTGATGGAAAATACGTGACATGAAAATTAAAAGCAGTAAAGGCGACACTTTAAAGGGTTCTAATCTAATAATCTCATAAGATTAGATTTGCCGGAATGCAGAATACATAAACGTGAGATAAGGAGATTCCGTTAAGGGAATAAATAGTCTTGCTGATACTAAAACTCGATGAAGCGAAAGCAGGAAAATGGATGAGGCTGAAAGGGGTAAGTGGGAAGAAAAACACCAGCACAGATATCTTAAACAGACTCGGCCAGCGACAGGAGGCCGCTGCACCCCCGCCACCTGGCCACCTGTACCTCCCTTATTGTTGAAGAAAATATACTTTTTTTTTTTTTTAATGAAGGAGGGACAATGGCCAAGGGCAACAAGAATCCAGTAAAAAAAAAAAAAAGGCCCACTGAGATGCCGGTCCCCGGATAGAATCCAAAGCGGCAGTCAAAAATTGATCCAGGGGCATTAATATATGAAGGCGGCGGTGCATTTGAAAGTAAAACATCATAGTATTTTTCACCGTAATGAGAGGCTTATAGATATAGCGAATGACATGTGGAAAGATGTAGACTTTATTTTTTGCCGCAAGTATTCCCCTAAAAATAGAAGACCAATCAATGGGAGCTAGTGTAGGGATCAGCAGAGAGAGAGAGAGAGAGAGAGAGAGAGAGAGATGTTTGGTGTTTCGAGAAGATAGGATAATCATTATACTTAAAAAAGAAAGGATGTAGTTGAAGTGTCCCTGCTGCTATAGTCTGACCTTCCTCAGCAATGACGTGTCTCCGGTGACCTTCACAAACCTAACTGCGCTCGTTGTGGAAGGTGCAAGGTGACAGTAATTTCCGGGCCGCCTGTGTAGCGTACACAAGACAAGCTGGTGTGTACTGTTACAGGAGGGCATCAGGTGCCTAGCAAGTAAAGATATTCGTAAAATGTTTGTTGATTCAAATATTGCTTTCCATCATACCGTGTATCGATATTACAAGAATGTTTAGCACTATTACCGTCACTCTTAGTACTTCATTGCATTTATTTATATATTTATTTATGTATCTATCTATTTTTCTGTCTATCTATCTATCTACCTATTTATTTGTCTATCTATTTGTCTATCTATCCATCTATCTACCTATCTATTTCCCTATTTCCTTCCAACTCTCCAATGATTCATTTTGCAATATGAACGCAAACGAGAGGATCATAATTCTTTGTGATGAACCCGGAGACCCGCGTCAGAATACATAAACATTCGGATTATACTTGTAACAGCTTTTATTTGTTTTGTAATTCGAATTTAATGGCCGCTGTACCTTAACAAAACACTGATGTGAATAGGATCCATCAATATTTATAGCTGTTCAAAATATTACCCTAATAAATATAACTCCCATCATCCCAGCACTGCCTCGCTCACCTCCACTCACGGCGCTGCTTCGACACTCCTACACTCATCATACTTGCTATACTCACAGCGCTGCTGCCGCACGCATCACACTTCCAGCGCTGCCGCCACACACTCATCACACTCAAGTACCGCAGGGAATACTTGGAGTAATGCCTCTATTAATCAGTATTACCCATTGGTCCGGTTTAAGCCACACCTGCCGCGGGAGACCCATTCCAGCACGCCCATCCCTCCCGGTGCTTAGACGGGAATGTTTGCTAGTCGCCCCATATCCTCTCTCTCTCTCTCTCTCTCTCTCTCTCTGTTCCTAAATCAAGCGAAAATCTGCTATTTCCCGCAAGGAGTGATCAGCCAGAAGAGCCAACATAACGTACGCTTCATAAAACACTAAATCAACGGTAAACCCGAACAAACCTACAAATATCAATACACAAAGCAATAATACTTACTGATCTATATTTCCTGTCAATTTCAACAAAGCTACTCGGCGTGAGTTAGAGTTTTATTTTAATGTTGACGAATCGCATAAGTTGCCAGTCCTGATTCTCCTCCTCCCGCCTCCCCTGTCACTTGAGGTAAAGTGTCTAAGTCCCGCGGTGGCGATTATCGTAATATTTCTCATCCATCCGTGCGTCAGGAGGGCTGCGGTTCGTGTGGTGAGTACTTGAGGGCGTGGGGGAGGCGAGGCTGTGAAGCAGTAATAAGGGAACACTGGATAAAAGGACAAAAATTGAGACAAGATAAGATGTTTCCTGTCTGCTGGTATCCATACTGATTTCTCCCGTGGTCATCTTTACTCTCTCTCTCTCTCTCTCTCTCTCTCTCTCTCTCTCTCTCTCTCTCTCTTTGCGTCTTTGCTGATGTGTGTGTGTGTGTG
>NC_087173.1:14218254-14225754 GCF_035594125.1 Scylla paramamosain
GTAGTAGTAGTGGTAGTAGTAGTAGTAGTAGTAGTAGTAGTAGTAGTAGTAGTAGTAGTAGTAGTAGTACTAGTAGCAGTAGTAGTAGTAGTAGCAGTAGTAGTAGAAGTAGTATTAGTTTTAGTAGTAGTTTGAAAGGCGCTAAAGAACCAAGGGAATGTTGCCAAGGGGAGAGAGAGAGAGAGAGAGAGAGAGAGAGAGAGAGAGAGCAGCAATAGAACAGTCAGAAAGGAAACTTGAGATGAAGTTGCAGAGAGAAGGATAGAAGCTGTAGGAGGGTAGTGCGGATATCCAAGTTTTGTGCCAGACTCTATCAAAAGCTTTTGATATGTCCAAGGCAACATCAAAAGTTTCACCAAAATCTCCAAGAAGGGATTTATTGTTCTTATGAGTTAAAGGAGCAACATGTAGTATTACGTGACGAGCAGTGAGTAGCGAAGTCTTATCAAGAATAACGAGAGGCCCCTACACTCTCTGCAATACTCTGATACATTACTGCCACAAACCAATGTCACTTCTGTAACAAAGGAACGATGGACACAAACAGTGAAGGATGACTTCATGCGACATGGAGAGAGAGAGAGAGAGAGAGAGAGAGAGAGAGAGAGAGAGAGAGAGAGAGAGAGAGAGAGAGAGAGAGAGAGAGAGAGAGAGAGCTTTTTTACAAATCTTAATTCTGCATTATTAAAGCAGTCTAGACTCATTCTTTACTCTCTCTCTCTCTCTCTCTCTCTCTCTCTCCTCTCTCTCTCTCTCTCTCTCTCTCTCTCTCTCTCTCTCTCTCTCTCTCTCTCAACGTCACACACACACACACACACACACACACACACACACACACACACACACACACACACACACGTCACGTAATACTTGATGTCGGTCCCTTTAACTCATATGAACAATAAATCCCTTTTTGGAGATTTTGGTGAAACTTTTGCTGTTGCCTTGGACATATCAAAGGCTTTTGATAGTCTGGCACAAAACTTTGATATCCAGACTACCCTCCTACGGCTCCTATCCTTCTCTCTGCAACTTCATCTCAAGTTTCTTTTTCTGACTGTTCTATTACTGCTGTGGTAGACGGTCACTGTTCTTCTCCTAAATCTATTAACAGTGAAATTCCCCAGGATTCTGTCCTGTCACTTACTCTCTTTCTATTATTCGTCAATAATCTTCTAAACCAAACTTCTCGTCCTATCCATTCCTACGCTGATGATACTACCCTGCAATTTTCCACGTCTTTTCATAGACGTCCAGCCCTTCAGGAAGTAAACAGTCCAGGCAGACAAGCCACGGAACGCCTGGTTTCTGATCTTTCTAAAATTTCTGGTTGGGGCAGAGCAAATTTGGTATCGTTCAATGCCTCAAAAATTCAATTCCTCCATCTATCAACTCGACACAACCTTCCAGACAAATATCCCTTCATTTTCAGTGACACTCAACTGTCCCATTCTTCTACACTGAACATCCTCGGTCTGTCCTTTACTTATAATCTATACTGGAAATTTCACAACACATCTCTAATTAAAATAGCTTCTATGATGTTAGGTGTTCTGAGACTTCTCCGCCAGTTTTTCTTATCCCCCTCACCTAGCTGGTAACTCTTTACATGGGGCTTATTCGTCCATGTATGAAGTATCCTTCACATGTCATGGGGAGAGGGGGAGGGTTCCTCTCATACTGCTCTCTTAGACAGGGTGGAATCAAAAGCTTTTCGTCTTATGATCTCCTCTCCTCTAACTGACTGTCTTCAGTTCCTTTCTCATTGGCGCAATGTATTATCTCTAGCTGTCTTCTACCGCTATTTTCGTGGGAACTCCTTTTCTGATCTTGCTAATTGTATGCTTTCCCTCCTTCCGCGGCCTCGCTGCACAAGACTTTCTTCTTTCTCTCACCCCTCTTCTGTCCACCTCTCTTATTCTCAACTATTCATCCCTTTCTCTAGTAAACTCTGGAATTCCTTGCATGCTTATGTATTTCCACCTTCCTATGACTTTTTTTCTATTTTTGTTGTCCTTTGCCGGTGTCCCTCCTACATAAAAATAAAATTTTAGTAATTGTTTTAATTTCTCAAGTTGTAACATTCGAGAAACAGAGAAGAATATTTAAATAAGAAAACCAAAGGCGATGAGTGTGATTATAGATATTCAGCGTGTCTTTCATAATCGTCGTCCTCTCATCCCGTGCGTCCTGTTCACCGCCGCTTGTCCGTCCCGCCGGCCACTCCTGCACTAGAGGCTTCGCGTCCGCCATAGCTTAGTTATAATTTTTAATGTGTTTCAAAGACATTTTATTTATTTATTTATTTATATTTTCCATCATTGGCAAGGAAAACTAACCATCCTTAGTTGTGTCACTGTCAGGTTCGGCGTCCTTTCCTCGTGACAGTGTCACTGTCGTCTCTCCGCCGGTATGCCTGTCTGTGTCTACCTGAATTCGCCTTCATTGCACCCAAGACATGTTTTAACGAGATAGACATATAGCTTTGTGTGTGTGTGTGTGTGTGTGTGTGTGTTATTTGTGTGTGTGTGTGTGTGTATACAAGCCTAAGCAAGAAAAAAAAGGTCGGTAAATGGTGTGAATCTTTGTTTTTATTGTCTTTCATGAGCAGCACAGAGGTGGTGCCATACACACTTGTTAGGAGGACGCCTTGGGTCATAAGCGCCACACAGAAGACTATCTCAGTACAATAGACAACTACAATCCTAAACCCTTCTGAAAAAAAAGTTCACTACAATGCATAATCAGCATCCTCCACACCGTCGCGAGATCTCTGTCTACTTGACAAAGGCTGAGTGGGAGACCCGAGAGCAGAATGTGTTTGAGGAGCCAGATTCTATGATTATAATTTTTATCATTAACTTAATTCTTTCCCTTCTTCATCCACTACCACCACCACCACCACCACCAGCAAGCACACTACCCAGCACACTGCTACACTACATTCCGCCATCCACCATTCCCTCCCAGCAAACCTTACAAAGCACCTTCTTTCCTCAGATCGCCTTGGCTCTCCCTCACACCTCTGATCCACTGGCATTGTGGCTTGACGCTTTCTTAAACATGTCATTTACAACCATCCCCCTACGTGCGTTACATGGCGTGGTGTAAACAATCCCCTTCTCGTCTCTCTCCTCTCTTTCCCTCTCCCATCCACCCACCGCCACTACACTTCCCTCTGCACTCATTCACAACATTCCATCACTTCATCCCACCCTACACTCCTTCCTTACCTCCCACTAAGTCCCACATCACCTTTCATTACCCGCTCGTTGTCTTCTTCCTCAGCTCACGTGACCTGCCTAATGGTTCCCCCACTCACTCCTTCGCTTCCCTTGACGCGGGTTTTAAATTATTCATAACTCTCCCCTTTCTACGTGCATTACATTTCCTGGCATCATTTTTACCATTCTTACCCTTCACCTCTCTGTATTCACTCCACCTAATCATCCTTGCAGTGCCATCAATATTTCCTTACTCTTGTACAGCAGCCTACTGACTGATGATGATGATGATGACAGTATGACGTTTGTTGCTGCACCTGAGGCAACATTAACGAAATTAGTGAACAAATAATAAAACTACAAGCCTTGAAAAGTTTTAACTAAATCACCCGCGTTACTGTATGGTGGCCTTTGAAACAACATGTACATTTGCACCAGACCTTTCATGAGGCTTGATGAGAAGCCATACCATTCAGAAAGTTACTGGCCCTGGATTCACATGTCGTGGTGATTTACTGGTTTGTAATTGACCTGAGGTATGGCAGATCTAGTCTATAGTGTTATGGAACAGTGCCCTGCCGTGACGGGTCATCAACTGCCGCCACTTTATCGCGTAGACCTGAATAATACGACCATACTTGCCTTCCTTCGAAGACCTTTTGGTAATCTACACTTAAGGCGTGATGGGAATTCTCGGTATTTCAAAAAAATAACTGAAAATATACGACCCTGTACTTGGTCCACTTAAACGCATCTCTCCTTCAGATAAAACTGTATCGTTAGTAACATAATGGAAGTTGTAGTTGTGTTCAAGAAACAACTCAAAATATATGAGCCTTATCATCTCTACGTGGTTCACTCTGCTGCATTTGCTCTTCAGCTCAGCGAATTATGTTTTAAAAGCTTGATACTTGCTCTTGGTAGATGCCACGAAGAAATTAAAAGGACAACTTATGAAGCAAAAAGTGCCTTTCAGGAGAGGAGAAATACAGTATGTGACAGACACTTATCAACGGCAACAAGAGAAAAGTTAAAACTTGTGCATGGCTTGTGCCGTTATAGGTGTGGATAACAACCTTGGAAAGAGAAAACAATGCACAGAGACCTGAAATAAAGCAAATCGTTTATTAGGGGTCATTTTTACCAGTGTTAAAAGTACAAGTTCCGGACTGATATATTTGGCGCTGGTCAGACTTCACCTAGATTATGTTGTGCAGTTCTGGTCTCCATGGTACAGGAAGGACAGAGGTCTGTTAGAATCAGTATAGAGAAAAATTGCTAAAGGATGCAGGGGTTGAAGAGTATTCTTACGAAAGGAGACTGAAACTTTTAAACTTACATTCCTTAGAGAGGTGTAGATTAAGAGGCAACGTGACAGAGGTCTTTAATTAAGTAGTGTAGGGAATATAACAACATTGACATAAATCAGGCTACAACAAGAAATAATGGGCTCAAGCTTGAAAAGTTAGATTAAAAAAAAAAAAAAAAAAGAGAAAGGAATTGGTTCTCAAATAGATGAATGGAATAGACTCAGTAATGAGGCTGTTAGTGCTGAGTCACTGGTGAGCTTTAAAAGAAGATTAGAGGAATTCATGAATAAGGATGATAGATGGAAATAGGTGTGTTTCATACAGGGACTTCCACATGTAAGCATTAAGTCTGATGGTGTTTCTTGCAGCTCCACTGCAATTAAGTGGAGTTATTTTTCTTATGTTCCTATGTTCTTCTTAAGCAAATAAATAGAGAGAAAAAAAACTTGAGGTATTTCAGAAGTGGCGCTAGCAAAGAGTTTTGTACATTTTTTGGGACAGAGAATATCAAATGAAGCAGTGCTAAGAAGAATGAACGAGAAGCGAATTGCTGCAAATAAGAAAGGAAGACGAATGCGTTATTTAGGACATGTTATGAGGAGAGGAAAGACTCAGAATCTGAGTTGAACGGGAAGAATCCCTGGTAATGAAGCAAGAGGCGTTCAAAGAGAGAAGGCTAAGGATGTCACAGTAAGGGCAGCGAAATCCATAAATACGGTTGGACATTTGCGAAGAAGAGAAGACAGGAAGGTGCGGCATTCCCTGGTCGTCACCGTCTTGAGGGGCACGGCACTCTGATAGTTCGATATGTTGACATCTGTTTTCCACTCGACCCTTGATGACCTCGCCGCTTATACAACATTCCCCGCAGCCTGGCGGTGCCTCCTTCCTTGCATTTCAAGGACAAAGGCTTAGTGCAGTAAGTGAGGCAAGCGTTGTGCGTTTTCTTGAATCTCATCAGACTCGGCAATCATTTATCACGTGTCACGCCTCAGTATTATTGCACGTTTGGTGTTATTCATCCAGAGCCATGTCACGACCGCTCCACTGACAACACTGTCATCGCTCACATTCTTGCCAATTATGGGACTGACAGATCCAGCAACGACTAAGTTACTGTCACGCCGCAATTGCTATTCCAATGTAGGACAAGAGAAAAGGAATGTATGGTTTCGTCACGTAATGGAATAACAGAGGTGGTATGGCAGCAACTTTGTTCATTGGTTCGTCTTAATAATCACGGCATCGCCAAGAGTAGTGAAGGTGACGGAGCTAGTGAAGTGGTCATGACATAGCTAGAGAAATCTTTTCTGGCCGGACCAATTCAAAGAAATTTACTGGCAGGGAAGAAGTGTGAGATTTTATACATAATCACAGGAGTATCCTAAACACCTCGTGCATCCATAGTTTACAGTAATCTTGATCTTCAGAATGCAAGGAGGAAGGAGGCACCGTGAAGAGGGACATTGAGGTTGTGGTTATGGGCGCAGCGAGGTCATGCAAGGTCATGTAGAAGGCATTTGGGAGGGTTGTAAGCATCTTTATAAACAGTGACTTGATTCCTCGATAAACAATAAACTTTGATAAGATAAGGAGGCACAAACAAATTATTGATATATTCACAATTTAATGATAACATTTAATGATTACATTTGCATTAACGCAAGTTTTCTTCTTCATCTTCATCTTCATCTTCTTTTCTTTCTTTTCCTTTCCTTTCCTTTCCTTTCCTTTCCTTTCCTTTCCTTTCTTCTTCTTCTTCTTCTTCTTCTTCTTCTTCTTTTTCTTCTTCTTCTTCTTCTTCTTCTTTCCTTTCCTTTCCTTTCCTTTCCTTTCCTTTCCTTTCCTTTCTTCTTCTTCTTCTTCTTCTTCTTCTTCTTCTTCTTCTTCTTCTTCTTCTTCTTCTTCTTCTTCTTCTTCTTCTTCTTCTCCTTCTCCTTCTCCTTCTTCTTCTTCTTCTTCTTCTTCTTCTTCTTCTTCTTGTGGGCAAAACCTAAGGTAACGTTTGATCTTATAAACAAACCGATGAAAGTACTGATATATTTTGTGTTTCATCATTATCAGAGGGTGAGGGGACACGACTCTCACCTCAAACAGACTAATGAATTTGCTGTCTTGAATCCACATCATCATCATCATCAGCCTCTAAGTTAGCCTTCTTTTCCACAACTTCCTCCACTCGTGTGTGTCGCGAGCCTGTGCACTCCAGGGCGACCCGGCAATAACTGCACAGTCCTAAGAGAGAATGACAAACACTAAACACTCGTAAGCAGCCAACGCCTAAGTTCAAACAAGTGAACGATGGGTGTCTGGTTCTCACATCATTCTTGCCTCAGTCACGTGTCATCTGTCAACCGTTCTTTGTTTTCTAGAAGTCTTTATCATTTCTCTTCATACTGCGGCTTACCTTTGACTTTTTCTTCTTATATTTTCTTTTGTGACGGCGCTCGTCGACCTGTCAGTCTCCTTTGTTTCTTAAAGAGGCGGAGATTCTTGATAGGCTTTGGTCTCGTCCTGAGTTGCCGTCTTTACATGTCATCAAGTTTCTGTCCGGCCTTTGTTTTTGTTTGCAGGATGTCATGGCTCCACTTAATTGTTACCAGGTTTCTAAGAACTTACAGGACGTTACGCCTCCGGATACCTATCTGCAGGTTCCTAAGAACTGATTTTTTTTTTTTTTTTACACACTGTAGTGTAGTGTACTTTTTACACACGTAGTGTAGTAGTTAGCACGCACGGCTCATAACCAAGGAGTCCTGGGTTCGAATCACAATTATCCAAAATTAAAATTCCTCGGTAGTATAGTGGTTAGTATCCCCGCCTGTCACGCGGGAGACCGGGGTTCGATTCCCCGCCGGGGAGGTACACATACTTTTAAACAATGAAACTCTGGTAGGTACAGGGTACGAGAAAGATTTAGGAGTTATAGTTAGCTCTGAACTCCGTCTAGGGAAACAATGCATAGA
>NC_087173.1:14230754-14233254 GCF_035594125.1 Scylla paramamosain
GAAGAATATGATAAAAATGAGTCTGAAGAGACTGAAGGAGACACCGAAGATGTGCAAAGCGTCCCTACAAAAACAGAGAAGACAGATGAGGAAGAGAAAAAAGATACTGAGAAACAAAAAGTTACCGAGAAGGAAATGAAACCACCAAAAATTAGTGAAATGCAGCTAGTTCAGGAAAAAGACGATGAATATCATGAAGGCGAGGAAGCTAATACTCTTGAAGGAAAGGAGACTAGTGTTTCGGAAGACTATGATGCGCATGACACTGGAAAGAAGGAAGTGGTTGTTGAAGATGTGAAAAGTACCTCTCCTGAGAAGGACATTGCAGATAAGGAAATTAAAGAGGGACAGAATTTTGAGAAGGAAGCTGAGAAACAAGACGTTATTGAGAAAGTTAACCTTCCCTCTATAACCAAACTTTTGTCTTTAACCAAAGTCATCTTGAAGAACAGTACAAGGAGAGAGAAGATACGGAAAGCAATGCTTTTAAGAAAGAAGAGAGAGAGTGTGTCGCTTGGCAATGTGAAGACAACATCACCGGTGGAAAAAATAACGACGCGGAAGAATATAGGGAAGGATCAACATTTGAAAAAGAAGGTAATGACTTGCCGCCACAAGAACACCGCGATGGCCAATGTAAGCAGCAAGTGGAGGTGGTGGAAGGCCTCCCCACCAACACCGGTGAAGAACATGACGGCGAGAATGAAGGTAAAGAAGGAACTGGAGTTAAGAAAGAAGACGTTCTCGTGTAGCCATTACCGTTATGTCCGCCAGCTGAAAAGAATCAATCAAATGTCAGGAGAGAAGAAAAAGCGCTGCAACAAAATAAATCTGAAATCCGTCCGCTGTAAGATCGACACCCATTACAGCCTACCTACTGATTATAAACCTGATCTGGATTTGAAGGTACTAGAATCACAGCCGCCACCCTCAGGCCCCGCGCGAGTGAAATGGGCCCGAGAGGTGGCTGCCCTTAAGGCTCGGCTGCGTTCACAGAAACAGAAGAAAGGGCGGACTAGTGCGCAGAGCCTCCATCACGGGTCGCAAGCCGCTAAACACTGAGTCACTCGCACTGAGGACCATCCTAGTCAGTGCAACCGAGAAAATTGGAAAAAAAAAGTACAAAAACAAAGTAAGCTTTCTAACTATGGATTAAGAAGCCTAAGCACTGAGTCTTTACTGAGGAACATGCTTGTCAATCGAAACACGAAATTAGACCAAAAAGAAAAGTTTTTCATCCATTAATTAAGGAGCAAGAACACTAAGTGATTCCACTGAGGAACAAGGTGGTGAGTGAAATCCAGAAATTAATGGCAAAAAAATAAAGCGCTTAAAATTTGCAAAGAAAAAAAAGAAATATTAATCTATCTGTTATTGACGAAACAACTGAGTGATTCTTCAGCGAGGAACAAGAACATTCGTGACACTAAATGAAAAATAATGACGTAAAAGAAATTAAAAGATAAAAAAGATAAAGTAAAAAAAAAAGTAACAAGAAAGTCTTTGCTCTCATAACCTATGAAGTATATTAATCGACTGTCAATCCGCGGTTGAAACCAGAAATTAATAGAAAAAAAGTAATTAAAGTATCTTCATTAAATAAGATGCCTAAATATTTTGAGTGAGAGTAAATCAGAAAACGATGACAAAATATAAAGATACAAATCCACCAAAGAAATCTTTACACAAGTTATTTTAGAATGCTACGATTTGAGTGTTAACCTGCTGAGGATCAAGATTGTGAAAACCAAAACAACGACAAAAAACAAAGAAAAGAAAAATTCTATCCAGTATTGGTGAAACAGCCATTGATAGTGAGAGGAAAACTGGTGAAATACGGCTATTAACAGTGAGAGGAAACAAGAGAACAATGGCACATAAAAACAAGGAAAAAATAGAAAAAAAAATCTTAACGAGGAAACAAATTAATTAAGTGACTCTCCACTGAGAAAAAAAGAAGTAAGGAAAAATAATAATAAAAAAGATTAAAAAACAGACAAAATACTGTACCGTAACTTAAGAAGTCTGACTTAATTATTAGTCCACTGAGAAAGAAGACTGCGTTTGGAAAACGGAAAACATTGAAAAAAAAAGGAAGAAAAATAGTATCTTTTAATGATGTAATCACGTGACTCACCACCGAAAAACTAGATTCTGAGAGGAAGCCACAAAATGATGAGAAAAAAAAATCATAATGGGAAAAGTAAAAAAAAAAAAATGACAAGATAAAAAAAAATGTGAAAAAAGAAAATGAAACAAAAATGACCAAAAATAAAAAAAAAGTTTACAAAATTATGGAAATAGTGTTGAAGTAAAGAAGGCAGAATATTATGGCAAGTAATTAAAAAATATAAAAAAGCCAAAAAATGGTGACCAGAAACAGAAAATAATACCGAAAAAGTAAAAAAATAATAATAATGAGGAAAAGGAAGATAAGTAAAAAAAATCCAGAAAATAACAAAAGTAATAAAAATAAAAATAATGAAAAAATAGTGAGAAA
>NC_087173.1:14238254-14270754 GCF_035594125.1 Scylla paramamosain
TTACGTAGGTTTGTTAAGGTCCCTGTAATGGTGTTAAATATAAAAAAAAGGGGGTCATTCAACTCAAGAAACAAGAAAGAAAAGATATAATACACACATTTGGCCTGAAAAGAATGGATATGTTAGGCATTGTTATATTTAATTTTATATTGATCAAAGTGCGCGGAACGTTTGGGGTGAGGGTAACGATAGGGGCCATGCTTAGCTGGGTGTGGCAGCCCAAACTCAGGACATCTGGATTCCTTAAGTGACCTGACTTAATGTTGGCTAAACATCAGGGTACGCAGAGCCAGATGTTTGTTTGTTTCCAGTTATCAATAAATTAGTAACAATAAATCAACTAATAATGAATAAGTAATAAAAAAAATAAGTAAGAACCAAGTGCTGAGGCGAAACACACACACACACACACACACACACACACACACACACACACACACACACACACACACACACACACACACACACACACACACATCGTCCGTCATATATTGCCATGCGTGGACTGAATTTGATATGAGTAATGCCATTATAGAATGATTCACTGGGCTAATGGGCGCCCGTCAGCGACAAACAGGGCAATGATACTGTGTTTTGAGGCACATTTGCATCAAAAACACCGTGAATTTGCATCCTTTATTGTTTTGATGTTTGTGTGCGTGATGCGTGAGGCAAAGGTCGTATCAATTTAGTAGCAATCGGTCCAACTTAACACCATCCAGATCAACCTTCTCTTCATTGACACACTCCACAACTCCATACTTAACACTTCAACACTTGTTTATCCTTACTTCTTTCTGCTTCCATTCCATCTAACACATCCATCCATCTATCCATCCTTGTCATATCTCACTTTATTTACTCCGTCCCTACACTCACCCCTTCATAAACAACCCCATACCAAAAGAACCTTACTCTTCGCATCCCTTTCCTCAACGACTTTTCATTTCCAGCCTGTCTCCCTCCTGTCCTGTCCAGCTCCGCCTCACGCAGTCCATGCCCCCGCCTCCCTTCGCGACCCGTCTTGTGTCACATCATGCGGCTGTTGCTTGCAAAGGGCGGGCTCGAGCTCCAAAGTTTATTAGCCTTAGCCCTCGACATGTCACTTAGCACACACACACACACACACACACACACACACACACACACACACACACACACACACACACACACACATACACGTGCCGGCCTCACCCGCGCACTAATAATGGTATAGTTCATTCTGCTACTTTGTTTTTCCGTGGCAGCAAAGAATCCAGTATTTGTGAATTCGTATTTATTGTTGAAATTTATCGCTTATTAAACAATTACGAGCATAAATCAAACTGCGTAATGCGATTAAATCCTTGCGTTAATTGCCTCCGAATGAACAACAACAACGACGACGACAACAACAACGATAATAACAACGACAGGAAATGAAAAAATAACGAATGAAAGTTATTGCTACTTGAATTATGTGAAGTGAAATTGAAACAAATAACAGGAACGACTGTAGGTGAAAATAGGAGGGTAAGAGAGAGAGAGAGAGAGAGAAAGAGAGAGAGAGAGAGAGAGAGAGAGAGAGAGAGAGAGAGAGAGAGAGAGAGAGAGAGAGAGAGAGAGAGAGAGAGAGAGAGAGAGGGACACCTATCAACTTCTTTCTCACCAGTCCATATGATAAAAAGAACGAAGTTGACTAAAATAATTCGTGTGACAAAAGAAATATAAAAACAGGAAAAAAAAAATAATAATGTGGTGCACTTCTCGGCAGAAAATATCCATATCCAGGAAAGTGACTTACGCAGGCAGAGACCCCCGCTAAAATACTTCATTAGGGAGGAATTTGTGTTTGCCTAACCTTGATGAGCCGTGGGCGTGCCTCCAGAAACTGCATTTCCGCGCAAATATTTTCGCATCATCCCACGTAAGCGAGTAATTTCGTGGGTGGAAGGTCTGTCGGGCCTCTCCTTCCCCTCCTCGTTGTCCTTCTCTCCCTCCTTCTCCTCCTACTTCAGTGACTTTTCGTACCCCTCTCATCTTATTCCCTTTGTCCCTTCCCTTACTTTTCAGACTCTCTCAAATCCCTACTCATTGCATCCTCGTCCCCGCGTTCCCCTTTCCCTGGCTTATTATACTTTCCTCTCTTTCTACCCAAGTATTTTTTTTTGTACCCTCTTGCATCTCCCTTCGTCCTTTTCCCTGGCTATTTATGACCTCCACTAGTCCTACCCATTGTATCTTCCTCCTTTTGTCCCCCTTTGTCCTCTTATATCTTCCAGGGAATGTTTTGCAGACCCTAGTATCTTCTCTCCTTTTCGTCCTTTTCCCCTAATATCAAACTTCCCTTTTCTTACCTAAGTAATGTTCCATACCCTCTATTTCTTCGTTCCTTTACCTGCTTGCCTTAATTTGTCATTACCTCTCTTTTTTTTCCACCACAGTAACTTTCCATACTCTCTTAGATGTTTGTTATTTTCTTCCCCTTCCCCTAACTTGTCATGGCCTGCCCTCTCCTTACCTTCATTCTCTCTCTGTCTTCCTCCCTCCGTGTTCCTTTTCTTGCCGTCCCTCCTGTCTCTACCTCAAGCTGCTGCATGTAGCTGTCTTTACCTCTGTGGTCATTTTTCGCTTTAATATTTAGCGGCGTTTCTTACTTGATTACGGCACAGGCACAGCAAATCATTATCCAAGGAAACCCTGACTTGCCTCAGGAAAGACGAATGGCCTCTCTCTCCACTGGCTTTTTGTTAAGGTCTGAAGACAGATGACCTGTTCATCGGGTACTCACTTCACCCGCGCCGAAGAGAGGAAAGTCAGAGCTACAAAAGAAACAAATGTGACCAAAGGAAAAGAAATAAGATAAAAAAAATTTAAGAGAGGAATGATCTTGCGAAATTTGTCTGTTAAAAAAAGTAAAATTCTTTGTATCAGAGTAGTTATAATATAAAATGAGCGTAACATCTTAAAGTCCGCTTTGTAATGTGATATACTGTGATATTGTTTTTCTTTTATTAACTTTGTAAACACTGGAAGGAACAAGAAAGGCAAGTAAAATAAGTACAGGAGTAGAAAAATGGTAAAAGTCCTGAAGTTTTTTTTTCTCGTAGCCCAAACAATCAGTGTGTTACGACAGGTACTTTTCTTTCCCCTGACACGGGCAGAGTACAAGTTGTTCACACACGCGAGACAAATATTTTGTTGACGCAGGAATTCCTCCTCAGTTGTGCTACTCGTGTACTCTTGGTGCAAGCATGCCTGACGAAGGAATGAATAAAAGTAAATTTTCTCCGATGACGATGAAAAATAGGAGAATATAAAGCATTTCACTTCCGCCATAAAGATAGAACCAACATTTTACGAAGCCTTCACCTCAGCGTCAGGCGTGGTACTAAAGATCAGACTCCCGCCAGACACGCCTAATGGAAGTGAATCGATTACCTTTACTCCAGAACTTCGATGATAACACTCCCCTGGAAACCAGAATGGAGAGTTTGCTTTTGGCGAGGCATTTTAAAACCAGTTTCCGTACCTGGCAGTAGCTTGAGTGGCTCGGAATAGCGTGGCGGCCGTGTGTTGACCGATAGACTGCCTTGGTCCGAAACCCTCTCAGGCTGGCTTTTGTGCACACTTGCCAACTGACTGAAGCAGCTGTCCATCCTCACTTGCAGGGTTGATCGGTCAATTAACGCCGTACAAGTGAGAGGTAATAGAGGTGTAACCCTGGCGATGCAGTGGCAATAGTTCCGTGGTATTGGGTGAATAACTGACCACATCCTCGGGAGACAAGCCGGTGCTGTGTGCATGTTGAAGGATATTGACGGGCCATCAGACTCCCCTTGTACCGAAGAAATAGTTGAGAGAGAGAGAGAGAGAGAGAGAGAGAGAGAGAGAGAGAGAGAGAGAGAGAGAGAGAGAGAGAGAGAGAGAGAGAGTCATATAGGGAATGGAAGTGAAAATAGACGTAAATCTCACTGACATCCCTCCTTGCCATGGTCTCTCTTCATGCTCCCCCTCACGACCATCAGGTGTGTCTTTAACGAAACTGAGCTGAAGAGAGGAGTGCAGGGACGAGTTATCCTGCCAAACACTTCCCGTGGTTCCAAACACTACTTGCAAGAACACCAGGAACCAGTTATCCTTACGAATATGCATGATAGCAAAGCGTGATGTAAAAAATAAAAAGAGAGAAAAAGTAACAATATTTGAGTCATTACACATGTTACTATTAAGAAAAAAAAAAACACACACACAAAAAAAAAAATATATAAGTAATCTAGATGTGTAGGTGAAGACGTGGAAATATTGTCAAGCTGAAGAAAGGTAGACTATTAGAGAAGAGACAAAGTATACAAGTAGAGAAGTAGATAAGGCATGGCTCACTCATCTTTTTAATTTGATATTTTAGTATGAAGGATAAAAAAAAAAGCGGAATGAAACGTGTATGCGTGTGTGTGTGTGTGTGTGTGTGTGTGTGTGTGTGTGTGTGTGTGTGTGTGTGTGTGTTTGTGTGTGTGTGTGTGTGTATAAGCCACCAGATTTACGGGCCGTGTGATGTTGGTGCATATTTTATTGAGTCCCACGCCACAAGTGGAGGCGCGGTGTCCATCCTGTTACACACCTGACTGCTGGGTGAGTGAAGACTTAACATATGGCGGATCGATAATACAACACAACACGATAAACAACACGCCTACTAAAGGTATTGCCGATAAAATTAAACGCGGCTGCAAGATTTATATAGTTTACGCTCATAGTCTGCCTCTGTTTATTACGGTGGACATTATTCTGTGACTCTGCTCTCTGATGTACAGGACAAGTTATCCACAACAAACCCTTCACTAAAAAGTAATACAGGATCAGAAAAAAAAAAAAAATAGTCATGCAGTGAACTTTTTATTTAGACGAACATGTTTTGGTAACTCATATGACTCACCACGTTTTGACTGCAGTTTAATTTTAGAAGGTTGACGAAAACCCCCTTTACAAAAAAAAAAAAAAAAAAAAAAAACACGTCATGAGTTGAATAGATAGTGGGAGGTTGGTTTGAGTAAGGTAATGGCAATTTAGGGATGGTGAAAGAAATTAAAGGATAACAGATAACTAAAGAGAGTTTTTTTTTTTGTATTCATTATGATTTATTTAGTCTTTGTGCTTTTGTATTCAATAAAGTTTAATCTAGTTTGTGTTAGTGAGACTAGCGTAGAGCAAAATAAACGATAAAAAGAGCTTTCTCATAATGAAGAAGGACGAGAATAAGAAAATTGATAACAAAACAAAAAAAAACAAAAAAAAACCTGTATTGCTTGAGTGCCTTAGAATAACATCAACAATCAATACAGTTTCGGTGACTTAATGAACCCATCCTTCTGCAAAAGAGCCATGGAAGTTACTAATGATGACAACAGCTTACCACCATTCAGTCATTGCTACTTTACAACAAACACACACACCTACACCCATCCACCTTTTACACATACGACCTCTTGTATAAACCTGAATTCCACACACACCTGCCACATCACCTCAGTCTCCTACACACCTGGTCTGGAATGCCTCTACTTTGTAATTCAGTAGTCCACGTGTTGTGAGTGGGTCGTCTTACCTGGCTGCCACAATCCACACCTTCATTACTGAGTACTGTACACCTGCCCGCCTCATTTTCCTTGTTTTTGCTTGGTTCGTATATGTTTGCTGTTCTCTCTCCCCAATTTCTCTCTCTTTCTCTCTTGTAAGTTATTTATTTGTTTCCATTATTTATTTATTTTTTTTTTTCAAGTTAGTACGAGTACATACAGAAGCAAAAGCACACAAGTATATTCCTGCTTTCTCTCTCTCTCTCTCTCTCTCTCTCTCTCTCTCTCTCTCTCTCTCTCTCTCTCTCTTCTCTCTCTCTCTCTCTCTCTCTCTCTCTCTTTATTGATGATGTTGATATTTGTCATCATCATCATCATCATCATCATCATCATCATCATCATCATCTCTCTCATCTTCCTTTTCTTCTTCTTTCTGTTGGTTGGCTTCTTTCTCGCCGTCGTCGTGGTCTTCTATTCACGCACACAAAACATTCCGCAAGGTCGCCCCACATATCTATGATTTACGGTAATTGCATATATTATTGGAGCAGCTCTTAGTACACACACAAAAATACATCACTTCCTTGGACCTGAGTTCACGGAATCCCTCACACCAAAACCTGCAAAAAAAGAAAAAAAAAAAAAAAAAAAAAAAACCGTATTAGATGTGGGTAAATATTGCTTCTCTTAATAAAGAAACGAAATCAGTCACTCCAGCGCTGCCCGGGTTTCGAGAACTGATCCATGTTTATCGGAGATCGAAATGGGGGGTGATTGGAAATGTGGCCGCAGGAATATCAGCGCGAAAAGGGAGGAGGGAAAGGAGTAAACAGAAGCCAATGAATGGACGATGGGTAGGAGAGGCGAGGAGAGGAATGGACGGGGGAGGACCAGGGGGAGTAAAAAGAATAATGTTTTTGGGAATAGGAGGAGGAACGAAATGCAGAGTGAATGATGTGGATTTTGTATAGAGAAAGAAACATCCGGAAATGAAGAGCATGAAAATGTAGTGCATGTACACGTGTATTATTTTGCGTATCAGGTATCAGGTGGGAGAAAAGAAGCCTCCTTTTAACGCTGCTACCAAAAAGAAACAAGAGGAGAGCCAAAATGAGTCAACTAATCTAATTTCTAAGATGTATTGATACTCCTCCTTTGAAACAGTTCGTCTTGCTTCTCTCCGTGCCCTTCATCGCACCGTTACTCTAATCATCCTTTTACAACCAACCCTCGTGACGTATATCACCCATACCCACCTTCTCTTTTATCAGCTATAGCAAAATGTCAGCGTTTGGTCACCTGGCTCGTGCACGTGTAACAATATTGACGAAAATCATTATGGGCAGGGTACGTCTGGCTAACACAGGAACACGAGGGTACGGTAACCTTAGCGGTCGTGCAGAGGGTTCAACGTGCAGGAAAAATCAAGAGCCCGTGGATAGCATCATATCACCTCTCCTCTTAAGGGAATCTCAGCTCATAAAGGTTGTTTTCTTCTTCCTGTCTGTCTGGATTGCAGTTTTTTTTATTAATCTCGTAGAATGTAAGTAATGAAGGAATGATCGGTACTTAGGTTCGAGAGAGAGAGAGAGAGAGAGAGAGAGAGAGAGAGAGAGAGAGAGAGAGAGAGAGAGAGAGAGAGAGACGGATAAATAGACAAAAACAAAAACAAGAAAAGAGAAAGATGACCAAGAATGACTATTAAATAAACCGAAGATAGGAGTTTAATTCACAAATGAAACTCTTTTAAAACTCTGCAGACACGACAGATGTTGTTTTAAAGCTGTAAGTCACTTTACAAGACGAGGAAATTATGAAGAAATAATTGGATTGGATGATGACCTTGAAAAGATGAAGAGAAAAAGGGGAAGGAGAGAAAAAGAGGCAGGAGAAAGAAGACGAGGAGCAAGCCACTGCCACGTGGAGGTCCCTGCCACGAGGAGTCTTTTTTTCTTTCACCCATCTATACTTGTTTATCTGTTCTCCGTCTTACCTGTCTCCCATTTATTTACTTTTTTTCCCTAGTCTTTCTACCTCCATTTCTCGCTCTTTTTTCTCTCACCCTTCTACTTCTTCCTCTTTCCCGTGTGCCAATTCTCTACTTTATTCTCCGTCTTCTTCTTCCCACCTATCTACTTCTCCATCTATTCTCTCTCTCTCTCTCTCTCTCACTCTCTCTCTCTCTCTCTCTCTCTCTCTCTCTCTCTCTCTCTCTCTCTCTCTCTCTCTCTCTCCCTATTCTTTTCTCTTTGTTATCTTCCCCCTTTTTTCCCTTCCATCACCTTTCCTTACTCATCTTACCTTTTCCTCTCGACTACCTTTTCCTCTCCTTCTCCTCCCTTAACCTTTTCTCTACTCGCTCCTTCATCCCTTGCCCCAACCCTGCTCCCCTTCACTTCTCCCTAAGTTATTCCCGCGCACCCCACTCAGTTCTCCTTGTCCTTTGTCCTTGCACAGCTTCCCTCCTCTTACCTGCTGCGCAAACTTGGATCAAATAATTAGAAAGGTGGCCTCTCCCCGTGCACTTGGCCTCCCTCGGTGTGTTTTTCCCAAAGAAGCGAAAGGGGGAATGAAGCAAAACCTTTGAAATGTGAGTTAGCTTGGCTGAATTTATGCCTCTGTACTTGCTGTTTGTGATTCTTCTTCTGCTGGTTCTTCTGCTTGTGAATGTGCTTGCGTCTGCTTGTGCTGTCCCCGCGGCCTAGATATTGCGCAGGAAAACTCTCGTATTGAGGGCGCAAGATTTTTAAAAGGTAAATTTGATGCTCGTTTTCTTTTCCACCGCGTGAACGTAAGCACTAATCACGACCGATGGAAGGCAGCGGGCAACCTGCGCAGCGCGAATATCGGTGAACGGGTCTTCTTGCCAACTGGAGGAACTGATCATTGGCAGGCATCACTCGTGGAAATGTGCTGCAATCACCGCCGGGGTAGGAACCACCTGGGATAAAAACTTGTATTAATGTTCCTTTTTCTTCGTTTCATCGTAAACTTTCTCATCCGCTTCATGTATGTAGTATTCCTGAAGTCATGAAAACTGGAGAGAGAGAGAGAGAGAGAGAGAGAGAGAGAGAGAGAGAGAGAGAGAGAGAGAGAGAGAGAAAGGCGATTATTAAGTAAAATGCTTGAATATAAAACGTTAACTGAGTAATTATTCACGTGCAAATGAATCCTCGTTGTTCAAATTCTGGAAAAGTGACTAAAAACGTCATAATATGCAACGAACTTGTTTTTTACGGTTAGTTTCCTCTTCCTTCGCTTCCTACGCGCCGCAGACTCACCCTTACACTTATTACTCCCTCCAGCTACCATTACATTTCCTCTACGCCTGTATCATATTTCCTAGCCTTTCCAGCTTATGCAACAGCAGCTACACCCAGCTACACCCATACACTCCTACACCTTCTACATAACACCTAGGGATAGGTAGAAGTGTATTATTGTTATGACATTTTCTCTTATTTTTCCTTCTCTTTCCCCTCCTTGCCGGCGTGTAGCAGTGTTGTCTCGCCATGCTCGCGTCAAGGGAATGTGGAAGAGAGAAAATATGATAACAACACAACATTTTCTTTATCCTTAACACGACTCTCGTTTCTGCTTACTATACTTCCCTAATTTATCCAGTTTATACTCTTCTACATCTCCGCTACATTTTACACTGCTTAATTTCTTATACTAATACAGTTCTCATCTTCTGCAGCTTCCAGACAGACTACCCTACTTCTTACGCCCATCTCTCCTTCAATAAACTTACTTTCCCTGTTTCTACCACTCTTCCATGGCACTTCCACTCTCTCTCTCTCTCTCTCTCTCTCTCTCTCTCTCTCTCTCTCTCTCTCTCTCTCTCTCTCTCTCTCTCTCTCTCTCTCTCTCTCTCTCTCTCTCACTACTAAGTCCCTTCGCCTCCCTCCCGCAATTCCTGAGCTGAGATCGATTGTTGACTCATTCCTTGCTCTCCCTCGCTCGCCTTGCTTTTTTTTTTCTTTGCTAACTTTTCTGTCTTGTTTTATTCCATTTCAATCCCCTGCCTCGTTCATTTCCTGTACTCCTCAATGACTCGTCCTGTTCCTCCGCATCTCCATCTCTCCATCTCTCATTTTCTTTCTTCCACTGCTATTTTTCCAAGTACTGTTTTCTTTTTTTTTAAACCTGCCTTTCTCTTGTCTCTTGCTCCTTTTTTTGCTGCTGCTGCTGATGGTGGTGGTAGTGGTGGTGGTAGTGGTCCTCCTCCTCCTCCTCCTCTTCTTCTTCCTTCTCCTCTTCCTCCTCCTCCTCCTCCTCCTCCTCCATTTCTTTGTTCCCTTTATTCCGTCTCGGCTTCTTAAGGAAAGGAAAAAAATGTACTGAAGCTCAAACGTGAAGGAGAAAGAACCAAGTTGGTCCCTTGGTGCCCTGACGACCCTGATGGGATTTGACGGGACCTGAAGAGAGGGTCGGGAGGCGAAGGGAAGGCGGAGGCTGGAGGGAAGGTGGGGAAGGTAAGGGGAGGTAAGGGGAGTGTGGGAAGGCATCGTAATAAGAGATATGGTAGAAAGGGAAGGTGAGAACAACGCATTACTGGGAGGTTGTGGGTGTGTGGGTGTGTGTGTGTGGATGTGGATGGGTAGGTGGGTGCAGATAGGCGTGTTGGTTGGTAAGGTGTTTGGTGTAAGGTAGGTAGGTGAGTAGATGGTTATGGTGAGTTTGTAGATGCTAGGTTAGTTAGTAAATGCAGTCTGCTTTCGTAGATGGATAGATAGATAGATTAATTACATCGATTTATAGACTGGTAGATATAGATTGCTAAGGAGATAGATTTTATGTTTTTTTTTTACAGTGCTTTTTTTATCTGGTTTATCTAAACATATATTTTACGCTCGGATAAATGCACATGGTAAGGGATGTAATGTTAAAGAATAGATAGGTAGGTGCAGGAATAGGTGAACTTCCTTCTCTTACTCGTTCCTGTACTTATCTTACCTTGGTAGAGGAGTATTCGCTTTTCCAGGACGATGATGAATTAATTGATTGATTGAATGATTGATCGACTGACTGACTCACTCACTCACTCACTCACTGACTGACTGACTGACTGACTGACTACCCATACAACATTCCGGAATTATAAGTGCCGAAAGAAGGAGTACATAATTAAAGCAAGACATTGATAAATGAACTGACGAATTGAGTGAGTGAGTGAAAAAAGTGAGTGAGTAATAATACCTTGACAGAGTACGATGAACTTTTACAGGACGATAAATTCCCAGGATTATTGAACCGAGTGAATGATTGGCTGTCTGATCGATAACTGACGGCCGATATTGATTAATTGTCTGTCGCTCCAATATTTAGGATAATAAAGACAGCAGACTGAAAAAAAAAATGTTTCGATGAATACACCTCACTTTACACACCCACACACTCCCCTCCCACCCCCTCACACACACACACACACACACACACACACACACACACACGCGCGCGCGCGCGAGATGCAACGAACTAGAATCTCCAGGCAGGCGGAAACCATTTGGGCTTGCCTCCTTTCACGCACTAATCCCTGCTCGCCTTGTTGAGAATAGGTACGAATTTATGAGCAACTCTGCCGACCCCTTGTAGTCCAGCCGGCTCGTTCTTTCCTCCTGTATTTACGTATCTGTATTTTCCTCGTCCTGTTCCGGATCTAAAGGTAATCTCTCGGTGCTTTGTCTGTACTCAGTTTTATCCAATGTATTTGTTTTAAAGGGACTGGTTGGTGTATCATCAGTCTGATGATAATTTGAATATAAATTATTCTATTTATTTGTTTATTTCTAAATTAGTTCGTGTATCAGTGTATTTATGTAGACGAGGATTAAGCTCTGTACATGGTGCGCAAGCCGCACGTCTTTGTGACGTGGCAGTGGGGAGGTGAGGTGGCGACGAACGGTCAGCCAGGGTTAGTTGCTGTCCGCCCCTACCTGAAGTGTGTTGTGATGGATCACTGGATGTAATATTTATTCAAGACTTGGGATTATTGTATTATGCTGGTATGTATGGCTATGTTTGGTTATAACAGTACTGTGTGGTGGTTTATCAGCTGGTGTTCACGTCAAACATTTGTGATGTTCATCGACAAAATTTTTGTATAAGTGATGATCTTTTATGATGACAGTGTTAATGTGATTGTGCGGTCGGCTATTAAGATTGATAGTTACTCAGGGAATATTTCATGTATTACAGTTTATGAATCCAACTACTGGTTCGGAAAGTTGATGGAGGCAATCCACATGCGGCTGGAGCTACCGTTGTGAGTTATAATTCTAATGATTATTATAAGTGAAAATCAATGTGGTTGATTGGTTATATGATTGATTTTAATTGTACTTAGCATATGGTGAATTCTACATACATCCATTCTCAGTTTTCATATTGATCTACTTATTAATGATGCTTGGGTACTTATGTTAAAAAAAAAAAACATTGAGATGTGTTTATTGTAATGATTTGACAGGTCCAAACGCTTGTAATAAAGAAGTTATGGCAGTGTTCAAGATGTGTTAACGGATGCCTCTATACAATATGAACTGTATGGTATATCTTATTTCAGGTTTGCTTCATGGTAATCATCAGTGTTTCCTTTGCTAAAATGAACCTAACACATAAGTCAATACAAAATTAAAGGAATAAGGTATCTATTTTATTTACATTGTTTCGGTCTTTACTTACGGATTCCTTCAGTCGGCTTCTTACTACAGCCACAATCTTCCGTAGTGCATCACATTATATTATGAGTATCACTGAATATCACTATAAACACAGGTGGTAATACCCGCTGCTCGAATATAACTATAACCAGATTATTATCACTCTCTCGTAATGGATTTCACTGTCCACCACAACCACCACTACCACCATAACCACCACCACCACCACCATAACCACCACCACCACCTCTAACAGCAGTAAAAATGTAACCAACGCAGTTTCTCTTTATAGCTCTACTGACTATTTAATTTCATTGTCTACCATCATCCTCACTAACAGCGGCGAAAAGAGACTAACCCAATCAATTTCTCTCTTCTCTTCTACTGACTGTATTATTTTAGTGTCCACCTCCACATCTAGCAAAAAAAAAAAGTATAACCAAGGGAATTTGTCTCCACGTCTCCACTGACAATTTAGTTTCTGAAGTGGAAAGCATTAGTACACACTCTCTGTTCGCTAGAATACACGTCATCGACTGTCACAGTATTTACCACCAGGCAGTAATGGAAATCTTGTTAATAAATCATTTGTGATGTGTGACGCCAAACCAACGACATTTGCAACAGTTTTCTTTTTTTCTTTTTCATTAATTTGTTCCTTTACTCTTTTTTTTCACATGAATGGGAAAGTTTACATCCCTTAGTATTTTCTCCCTATCAGATTACACTTTTCATTCACTCCTTGTCTGATAAGTTTAAACTTGCCTATCAGATTTTTGAGAAATTAAACATTGGACAATTCTATTTTTTTTTTTTTTTGTTTTAGTCAATATATCCTTACTCTTTCATTAAATATGTTCCTGGAGCAGCGTTCTTATACACCTCTGTACTCCACTACGATTAATTTTCACAGTCTAATGAAAACTGTTGTGGACTTCAAGGATGTTTTCATGAGTCAAAATGATCTGTCAACAAGCAGTCTGTATCATCAATGAAAAAAAAAAAAATACCCATGAGAATTCGACTAAGTTTCCGTGGCCAGTGATCGCCGCGATGAGAGAACAAAGTGATTCAGAACGCGGTCACTCTTTTTGCTCTTGTTTTACCCGCTCTCTCTGGCCTTGACCCTCGGAAGCCTTGTGGGCAGCGTGGTTTCTCTCTCGGCAAGTGAACATAGTCCTGCTGAGACAACGAAGTGTTTCAGAACGCTGCCACTATTCCTGGTGATATTCTGCCTGGTCTCTCTGGCCTTGACCCTCGGAGTCCTTGTGATCAGTATAATGCATCTTACTGTCGTCATAGACTCTCCTCTTCTCACCACGCTCCTTACAAAAAGTGTCTTGTATTTCGATAAACGGTTCTTTTTTCTTTCTTCTTTAGAGCTTGGGTATATTGTCTACCTCTCTCTCTCTCTCTCTCTCTCTCTCTCTCTCTCTCTCTCTCTCTCTCTCTCTCTCTCTCTCTCTGGCCTTGACCCAGGGAAGCCTAATAGTTAGGCTGTTTAGTCTTATCGTCACCATGAACTGTCCTCTCACAGCTTTCCTTGCCCAAAATGTTTTCTGTCTTGGTTAAACATTTCTTTTTTCTTTTTACTTGAGTTTGGATACACTGACTCTCGGAAACCTTACACATAGCTTCTTTTTTCTTATTATTGCCTTCAACTGTTCTCATCTCACTCAGTACCTTGTTACAATTATAATATAACATCTTTTTTTCTTATTATTGCCTTCAACTGTTCTCATCTCACTCAGTACCTTATCACAATTATAATATAACATCTTTTTTTCTTATTATTGCCTTCAACTGTTCTCATCTCACTCAGTACCTTGTCACAATTATAATATAACATTCTCCCTCTCCTCCTTGCTTAGTGTATGTACATTCCTTGTCACGTTCTACCTACTCCTCCCTCTCCCTCTCTCTCTCTCTCTCTCTCTCTCTCTCTCTCTCTCCTCTCTCTCTCTCTCCTCTCTCTCTCTCTCTCTCTCTCTCTCGCCAGACCGCCTGCTGTTTTTAACGGAGAGAGAGAGAGAGAGAGAGAGAGAGAGAGAGAGAGAGAGAGAGAGAGAGAGAGAGAGAGAGAAAAAATTGGTGTGAAGGGGGAGAGGGAGAGACATTCAACGCGATACTTTCTCCACTCAGGGTCTCTCTCTCTCTCTCTCTCTCTCTCTCTCTCTCTCTCTCTCTCTCTCTCTCTCTCTCTCTCTCTCTCTCTCTCTCTCTCCAACGTTAAAACAGCAGGCGGTCTGGCGTTACGAAGGAGAATTTAGAAATAATATATAAAATTTCACTATAATTACGAGAGAGAGAGAGAGAGAGAGAGAGAGAGAGAGAGACTCCACTGAATAACAAACTGATGTGAACAACATGCCATGGAATAAAAACATCACCAAAAAAGTCAATATGTGTTGATGTGAATTTAGTGAAATGTCTTACCGTAAAAGGGTCAAGGCAGTGGTCAAAAATTGGTGGATAAGTGTCTTGAAACCTCCCTCTTGAAGGAATTCAAGTCATAGGAAGGTGGAAATACAGAAGAAGGCAGGGAGTTCCAGAGTTTACCAGAGAAAGGGATGAATGATTGAGAATACTGGTTAACTCTTGCGTTAGAGAGGTGGACAGAATAGGGGTGAGAGAAAGAAGAAAGTCTTGTGCAGCGAGGCCGCGGAAGGAGGGGAGGCATGCAGTTAGCAAGATCAGAAGAGCAGTTGGCATGAAAATAGCGGTAGAAGACAGCTAGATATGCAACATTGCGGCGGTGAGAGAGGGGCTGAAGACAGTCAGTTAGAGGAGAGGAGTTAATGAGACGAAAAGCTTTTGATTCCACCCTGTCTAGAATAGCAGTATGAGTGGAACCCCCCCAGACATGTGAAGCATACTCCATACATGGACGGATAAGTCCCTTGTACAGAGTTAGCAGCTGGGGGTTTGAGAAAAACTGGCGGAGACGTCTCAGAACACCTAACTTCATAGAAGCTGTTTTAGCTAGAGATGAGATGTGAAGTTTCAGTTCAGATTATAAGTAAAGGACAGACCGAGGATGTTCAGTGTAGAAGAGGGGAACAGTTGAGTGTCATTGAAGAAGAGGGGATAGTTGTCTGGAAGATTGTGTCGAGTTGATAGATGGAGGAATTGAGTTTTTGAGGCATTGAACAATACCAAGTTTGCTCTGCCCCAATCAGAAATTTCAGAAAGATCAGAAGTCAGGCGTTCTGTGGCTTCCCTGCGTGATATGTTTACCTCCTGAAGGGTTGGACGTCTATGAAAAGACGTGGAAAAGTGCAGGGTGGTATCATCAGCATAGGAGTGGATAGGACAAGAAGTTTGGTTTAGAAGATCATTAATGAATAATAAGAAGAGAGTGGGTGACAGGACAGAACCCTGAGGAACACCACTGTTAATAGATTTAGGAGAAGAACAGTGACCGTCTACCACAGCAGCAATAGAACGGTCAGAAAGGAAACTTGAGATGAAGTTACAGAGAGAAGGATAGAAACCGTAGGAGGGTAGTTTTGAAATCAAAGCTTTGTGCCAGACTCTATCAAAGGCTTTTGATATGTCCAAGGCAACAGCAAAAGTTTCACCAAAGTCTCTAAAAGAGGATGACCAAGACTCAGTAAGGAAAGCCAGAAGATCACCAGTAGAGCGGCCTTGACGGAACCCATACTGGCGATCAGATAGAAGGTTGTGAAGTGATAGATGTTTAAGAATCTTCCTGTTGAGGATAGATTCAAAAACTTTAGATAAGCAAGAAATTAAAGCAATAGGACGGTAGTTTGAGGGATTAGAGCGGTCACCCTTTTTAGGAACAGGTTGAATGTAGGTAAACTTCCAGCAAGAAGGAAAGGTAGATGTTGACAGACAGAGCTGAAAGAGTTTGACTAGGCAAGGTGCAAGCACGGAGGCACAGTTTCGGAGAACAATAGGAGGGACCCCATCAGGTCCATAAGCCTTCCGAGGGTTTAGACCAGCGAGGGCATGGAAAACATCATTACAAAGAATTTTAATAGGTGGCATGAAGTAGTCAGAGGGTGGAGGAGAGGGAGGAACAAGCCCAGAATCGTCCAGGGTAGAGTTTTTAGCAAAGGTTTGAGCAAAGAGTTCAGCTTTAGAAATAGATGTGATAGCAGTGGTGCCATCTGGTTGAAGTAGAGGAGGGAAAGAAGAAGAAACAAAGTTATTGGAGATATTTTTGGCTAGATGCCAGAAATCACGAGGGGAGTTAGATCTTGAAAGGTTTTGACATTTTCTGTTAATGAAGGAGTTTTTGGCTAGTTGGAGAACAGACTTGGCATGGTTCCGGGCAGAAATATAAAGTGCATGAGATTCTGGTGATGGAAGGCTTAAGTACCTTTTGTGGGCCACCTCTCTATCATGTATAGCACGAGAACAAGCTGTGTTAAACCAAGGTTTAGAAGGTTTAGGACGAGAAAAAAGAGTGAGGAATGTATGCCTCCATGCCAGACACTATCACCTCTGTTATGCGCTCAGCACACAAAGACGGGTCTCTGACATGGAAGCAGTAGTCATTCCAAGGAAAATCAGCAAAATACCTCCTCAGGTGCCCCCAACTAGCAGAGGCAAAACGCCAGAGGCACCTTCGCTTAGGGGGATCCTGAGGAGGGATTGGAGTGATAGGACAAGATACAGATATGAGATTATGATCAGAGGAGCCCAACGGAGAAGAAAGAGTGACAGCATAAGCAGAAGGATTAGAGGTCAGGAAAAGGTCAAGAATGTTGGGCGTATCTCCAAGACGGTCAGGAATACGAGTAGGGTGTTGCACCAATTGCTCTAGGTCATGGAGGATAACAAAGTTGTAGGCTAGTTCACCAGGATGGTCAGTGAAGGGAAAGGAAAGCCAAAGCTGGTGGTGAACATTGAAGTCTCCAAGAATGGAGATCTCTGCAAAAGGGAAGAGGGTCAGAATGTGCTCCACTTTGGAAGTTAAGTAGTCAAAGAATTTCTTATAGTCAGAGGAGTTAGGAGAGAGGTATACAGCACAGATAAATTTAGTATGAGAATGACTCTGTAGTCGTAACCAGATGGTGGAAAACTCGGAAGATTCAAGAGCGTGGGCACGAGAGCAGGTTATAAGTCATTGCGCACATAAACGCAGCATCCAGCTTTGGATCGAAAATGAGGATAGAGAAAGTAGGAGGGAACAGAAAAGGGGCTACTGTCAGTTGCCTCAGACACCTGAGTTTCAGTGAGGAAAAAGAAGATGAGGTTTAGAAGAGGAGAGGTGGTGTTCTACAGATTGAAAATTAGATCTTAGACCGCGAATGTTGCAGAAGTTAATGAAGAAAAAGTTGAGGGGGGTGTCAAGACACTTAGGGTCGTCGACGGAAAGGCAGTCCGACCTGGGGACATTTATGGTCCCCTCCCCAGATGGGGACTCCGAGGCTGGTGTAGCTCCGAGGCTGGTGTAGGAGTCGCCATGATTTTAAAATTTTTGAGTGAAGGGTGTGTGTGTTATTAGGTGCTCGTAGTTTTGTGTGGAGGAAGAGAGTTGTCTTTAGAGGGCAGGCTGTGACTGCCCCCTTGTGTTGTGAGACACAAAGGGAAACGTTCAGTGAAGTCACAGCTGGGTTTAATGATAAGTTCACAGCACCCCCTGAACAGTGCTTTAGACCTCACTGGGAGTAATTATCGTTTCGGCAGGTGTCTACTGCCTCCTCCTGTGTGTGTGTGTGTGTGTGTGTGTGTGTGTGTGTGCGTGTGTGTCTGTGTCTTTGTCTGTATGTATGTCTGTGTGTGTGCGCGTGTGTGGGTACGTGTAATCCTTCATACGTGTATAATACCTTTTATTATTTTTCCAACTAACTGTTTATTATTTTCCATGTTTAGTGTTTTTTTTTTTTTCAGTCATTTTCCTCCTGTTTTATTTCTTGTTTATCTTCGTTTCGTTTCTTTCTGTTTATTATTGTTTTGTCTCAGTTTTATTCGTTTCTTTTTTATTCTAATTGTTATTCATCATATTCCTTTCTCTCCTCCTCCTCCTCCTCCTCCTCCTCCTCCTCCTCCTCTTCATCATCTCCCCTGCATCCTCCTTTCCTTCTCCACAGCTGCAGAAGGCACACTGATTTCTCTCTCTCTCTCTCTCTCTCTCTCTCTCTCTCTCTCTCTCTCTCTCTCTCTCTCTCTCTCATATGTCATACCGTATAGTTCAGCCCTTATCATTTATGTATGGGCCTATTCCTTACGCTAATAAACAGTGTGTGTGTGTGTGTGTGTGGTTTAGTTTGACTTAGCTTGGCTTAGGTAGGGTTGGGGTACATTAAGTTCTCTCAGGTTAGGTTTCGTTGTGTTTGATTTAATTTGGTTGGTTTGGTTAAGTTAGATTAGGTTTCGTTTGGATTAGGTTTGGTTAGGTTAGGTCAAGTTGAGCGAGACTAGGTGAGGTTGGTTTGGGTTCGAGTCGGTCAAGTTAGGTTAGGCTAGATTTGGTTTTCTTTTGTTTTCTTTAGTTTAGTTTGGTTAGGGTAGGTTAGATTAGGTTAGGTCAGGTCCAAGAATCACTGGAAAACAACAGTGTCTCGGGTAAACCTGTGTACACATTATCACACTTTATAAAAATAGATAAGTAGATCATAAGACGCGGAGCATCACGCGATGGGAGCCACGTACGAGGGAGGGAGTCAGCATGGCGACGTGGCGGGAGTCTTAAGCAGGGTTATATCTATACAGTTAGCAAATTCGGCGGAGCGTTATCTATGAAATACCAACACGGGATGATTAATGGTACAGGGAGGGAGGAGGGGGTGCGTAATGGCAGGAAAGCCGTGAAGGAAGAGAGGCGCATATGCAAGGAACACTGTATCTAAGTCATGATATCTTCACTACTTTTAGCACGCTGTTGTGGAAGATGTTGTTTTTGTTGCTATTATAATATGTTTGTGGGAAAACCAAAGTCCTTCTGTAGCAGGCACCGTCTTGCCCCTGATAGAGCAGGAGACCCGGACGTCAAAAAATATAGTAATAATAATAAAAATAATAATAATAACAATAGGTAAATCAAATGTAACAGTAAAGGGAATACAAGAAACGATATCAAGGAAAATAGTCAAGTTAAATGAGATAAAAAAAAAAAAAGTGTATAGAACAGTATATATATATTAGAGATAACACAAAGAGAGACTGTAGCATATATTTGCGGCTTCAGTGGTTTGCATGACGAGTTTCTTCCCAGGTGAACACAGACTGCGGCGTGACAGCAGGTAAACATAATCTATCTCCTCTCTGCCTGGGATTCGAACCAGTGATCTCTTGGAACCGAGTGATGGGTGTGAAATGAACACGCTGTTGCTTTTACCATCAAATTGGAATTTTTCAAACACAGCAAATATACAAATGTTACTGTAAAACTATACTTCTCTTCAAATGTCTTCTCGCACACATTATTTTCAGCTTTGCGTGATGCCGTAAAACAGTAATTGCCTTTCCCTTCTGTTTTTTTCTCCTCTCTGCTACCCTTTCACCTTCCCTCGAACACTTCCGTCCCTTCCCAATCAGTGCCACCAAATACTTGATGGCTTCAGTCTGCCCAAATGCCTCCACACACAACCAGACCTCACCAACCACCAGTACTCATTCTACTGCATAAGACCATATCGGAAACTGCACGAAGCCTGCCTGTAGACTTAGCAGTGGCTGTCTCTGTATAAAATATGTATGTCTATACCACCCACAGTCACGCAGGTAGAGGTTGGAGGACAGCTAGGTAACAGTGACCATAGGGAAATCAGGTACAATTTCAAATGGGAAGAAACTTTTAGAAGCAAAAACACTAGTAAAATACCTGACTTTTAGGAGAGCAGATTTCGAGGAATTAAAAAGGTACCTCCAAGGAGTTGACAGGCAACGGATGCAAGGTGAGTTCAGGTCCGGAATGGAGTTGAGAGAGAGAAGGCAAGATGAGAGAGGTGAGGTGAGGTGTGAGAGTGTAGGACAAGAGGAGGGAAGATGTGTCCGCAAGGGGCGGAGGAGAGAGGGAGGGGGAGGTAGGTGTGAGCATGTTGGAAGGTCAGGTTATGCTGAAATGAGAAAGGTGAGGTCGAGGCGAGTAGATGAGGGAGTGAGGAGGATGGTAAGGGCCGAGATGAGGGGATTAGGTGAGGTAAATGTAGATAAATTGTGTAGATATTTCGTAGATAAAGTTCATACAGGTCAGTTAGCAAATATCCCTATAGGGCAATAAGATCACAGAAGAATAACTCAAAATGGATGACTGCTAGGTTAAAACATTATATAGGGCGTAAGAGAAGTATATATAAGAGATTAAGGGCAGGTGAAGAAGTTTTAAGGTCACAGTATAATGAATTAGTTAAAACAGTCAGGAAGTTAACGAGGAAAGCTAAGAGCAGTTATGAATTAAAGGTAGCCAGCCAGGCGAAGACGGATCCCAAGGTACTTTATCAGGTATACAGGACGAAGAATAAGGATACTATAGGTCCATTAAAGGCAGCAGATGGGGAGCTGGTTAGTTCTGGGGAGGAGATTAGTAAACTTCTGAATGAGTATTTATTAACTGTCTTAACCCAGGAAAACATGCAGGATATGCCAGATAGTGAACAGGTGTTTAGAGCAGATGAGAATGAGAACCTGACATATTTCCATAAACTAGGGAGATAGTGGAACAGGAGATAGATAGGCTAAAAAAGTTCAAGACACCAGGACCTGATGAAATATATCCCAGAGTACTTAAGGAATGCAAAGAGGTTATTAGTGAGCCGTTAGTTTCTGTCTTTAGGAAATCACTGAGTCAGGTGAGCTACCAGTAATGTGGAGGCAGGCTAATGTAGTACCCATCTTTAAATAAATAATAAATGATTGGCACCTCGAGGCACCGTGGGAAAGAAAATGGGAATAATTTACTCGATTTAGTGAGGCTCCCCCTTAAAACTCCCGGGACGGAAAGAAAAACGTCAGCTATTTCAGAGTATTAGAAGGGAAACTCGCGTAAAATATCTTCTATTGAAATGTAATGCATTATTATGTTCAGTATTGGTAGGGAGAATTAATATAATTTACTTGCCCTTAAAACTTCCCTGTAAAACCAATGGAGGGTTAATTTTCCGCCTAAAATAGATAATTAATTTATTTGGATTCCTTTTGAGCTATCGCAGTCGAGAAAATGGATGGATATTTGAATAATTATAAGGAACCTTGCAGGAATGTCAGCCGTAGTCTTCTGTTTGGTGAATTTAAATTCCAGATCGTGGGATGTCGCGCCAGCCACAGCCAGGAGGCGCAAATCGGGGCAGAGAGAGGTGGTGTATTGCGAACGGGTCCTCTTCCCCATCCATGCTCCGTGTACACCTACAGCAATACTAAACAATTTAGACTGTTTGATCGCAGCATTGAAGGAAAAAAGTTAGTGCTATGAAGGTGCATGTGTGTCAGCTCGTGCCACCACCCATGACTCAGGAAGTACAAGCAAAAACACTTGACTGAAACGAGCATTTAATGAAATGGGGTGAAGCTAATGGAATAAATACCATTAAAACTGCTCCTGCATTCATACTTAGCACAGGTGAGGTTGATGATGTGTGCTTTGACATGGAAAAAAATTCCCACCAGAACTGAATAGGCTGGGTGTAATCAAGCTACTGAGCACCATTAAAAAGCAACACCCACACTTCTGTCTTTGCACACACTGGGAAGAAGTCAAGAAAAATATTAATGAAAAAAATATTAACACACATAAAGCACAACGAAAGGAAAAAAGGTCCGTGGATTGCGACAACTCCACACTGGGAACCAGAGCACCTGCTGAGAACGCTGAGCACCGCCCATTATCCCAAGAACGTCAGGCTGCCTCACGCATTCACATCAGGCCAAGTCAACAAGGCAGATCATACGCTCGCAACGCCTCGACTCACAGAGCTCCCCAGGGCTCCCTCACTACCTCCCAGCCCCGCCCTGCATTCCAACGACGAGCCCCTTCCTATTATAAACCCAGCAGGCCAGCGACAAAGGGAGCAAGACATGATGGGGTAACGAGGAGGGCGCCCCTACTACCAGTACATACATACACAGCGGCGGCGAGGCGGTGTATGTATCTATGTATTTATGTATGTGCATGTATCTATGTAAAGAATGTCTTAACACTCAATATCATTAACTTGAACGTCCCCAAACAAGTGGACATTGAAGATTTCTGGAAGCAGCCAGCCATAATAATTGGTTGCATGTACCCACACCGTAAAGCCTCTGCCACTGCTTTTGAATGCATACAAGACATGTTTAGATTAATTAGTACGAAGAATAAGACATTCTTTATACTGTGTGATTTCAATGACAACTTACTTGTTGGTAATAGCAAGATATCTAAGATCATAAAGAGCAACAAGTTAACTCAAGTAAATGATAAACCAACGAGGGTTACGCCAACATCTTCAACTCTTTATCAGATCTTGCTATTACTAACAAGCCCGACACTGTATGCTCCTGTGATGCTGTGCCACAACAGATTGCTGATCATCACCTCACAAGTATTATGACAGATATCAGCAAACCTAAGAGATCGCCAGCTATTCCAACATTTCCACACGTTGGTCATCATACCAAAGAGAAATTTTGTTTTAGGCTTCTTCAGAAGACGCACAATTTTCATATGATTTTAAGTACAGACGACGTAAATACGCATGTAGATATTTTTAACGCAAATTTTATTAACTGTTTAAACGAATGTGCCCCTTGTTACTAAAGAAATCACAAGACCATTTGCACCATGGACGAGCAACTCAATCCAGGAAGCTATGAATACTGGAAATATTACTCGAGCAAAACTAAAATACGATGGGCATAACGCTCATCTGCAACAACAATACAAACAGGAAAACAAACCAGTTAAAACCCTCAGTGGTGAGTGCAAAGCAAAATATTATCACGATGACTTTCTCAACAATAAAGGCAGCATTTCAAAAAACATGGAAAACTATTATAGAAACAGTCCCTAACACTAAAAACATTTTCATTACCTCTAATTTTGATAATGTACTTGACAAAGCCAAGGAATTTAATTCTTATTTTGCTAATGTTGGTAAGAATTCATATACTAAAACTCAGGAACTCATCCACTGTGAAAATGTGCAATATTCTATCTGTGAGAATGTAGCCTCTGGGATGAGTGGTGAGGACAGCACATTCAGGCCTCAACCAGCACACACTGACACTGTTATCCTCATGATAAAAGACATGAACGAAACCAGTTCTGTTTGCAGTGATGGCATTCCCAAGAAATTTACAAAGGATGCTCTTTCTATAATAGCCGTGAATAATCACTACCAAAGTAGTTACAGGCGTCTTTCCCACAGACTGGAAACATGACCTTATAATCGCCATTTTTAAGAGCGGAGACTCGAGCGACCCAAGCAATTTTCGGTCAATTTCACTCTTACCCATTGTCTCTAAAATACTAGAAAAAGTACTTGCTAATCAGGTAATTAAATTTCTGGAACTTAATCACTTGCTATCTAACTCACAACACGGATTTCGGCCAAAACTATCAACAGAAACTGCTCTCTCTACTATCACTGATAAAATATGTGACAACATGGACCAACAGAAAGTAACAATCTTGACTTTGTGTGATCTGTCGAAAACCTTTGACAGTGTTAGCCACGAGACTCTTCTAAGTAAATGCATTAAGCTCAATACAGACAACGTCTGGTTTAACAGTTACATGAAAGACAGAACACAGTCGGTACGCTTGAGCAACACAGTCTAATAATCTAAATGTAGACTACGAGGTTCCACGAGGCTCAGTGCTAGGCTCCATTCTGTTCTCGATTTACGTTAATGACCTAGATGACAAATTAAACGTGTGCTCACTAATCCAGTGTGCTGATGATACCCAGTTTGTACAGGCTGACACTGTCAATGATCTCAGGGACCTCATCTCTAAAACTGAAGACACACTACACAATGTGAAGCAATATTTTCTTAGTAATGGTCTTATGCTAAATCTAAAAAAAAACACAATGTATCTTTATTGGCAACAGGCAAATTCTATTACGTATTCCCCCAAACACATTCATTAACTGTGAAGGCAACCATATCCACCCGGTGACGCATGTGAAGAACCTGGCCGTTTTTTCCACAGATACATGCTTCTCCATGTATACATCACCGAGCTTTATAAGAAAATCATGGGAATACTGATGCATAGCAACAGAATGAGTGACAATTTTCATAAACCAAGTATGGCATTAATTGTAGAGTCTGTGGTGCTCAGCCTAATAAATTACTGCATTAGTATATGGGACTCCACAAATAAAACTGCTTCTAAACATACAAAAAATTGCAAAAATTTAGCAGTTAAAGTAGCTAATGGGGGACGCAGAAAATATGATCACGTCACTCCCGTATTTAAAGATCTACAATGGATGACAGTAAAAGACAAGCACACTTTTGAAAAATGTACAACAATGTATAAAGTTGTATATGGATTATATCCTGAATGGCACATGAAATTTCCCAGTGTCATGGAAAAAACAAGCAGCACAACAAGGCAGCTCAGTGACTTGCACACACCCAAAGCCAGCACTGACTCAGGGACGAGGGCCACTGCTGTGTCAGGGCACAAACTTTGGAATAATCTGCCCTCTTCTGTCAACAACTCGGGGAGCCTGCAAACCTTTAAATCTAAATTGAAATATTTTTATCTTAGATCATCTTGTATCTTAGGTAGGTCCTTTTATTTTAGGCGCCTCATTCTTTTTTTTATTTATTTTTTTTATTTTGCACCTTATTTAAGAATAACTAAGAATAACCATGTTACATGGAAATATAAAATTATTATCTATTATGATTATTATTATTATTATTATTACTCTCTCTCTCTCTCTCTCTCTCTCTCTCTCTCTCTCTCTCTCTCTCTCTCTCTCTCTCTCTCTCTCTCTCTCTCTCTCTCTCTCTCTCTCTCTCTCTCTCTCTCTCTCTCTCTCTCTCTCTCTCTCTCTCTCTCTCTCTCTCTCTCTCTCTCTCTCTCTCTCTCTCTCTCTCTCTCGTAGTAGTAGTAGTAGTAGTAGCAAATAGATAAAAAATAGATATATTGACAGACAAATAGACTGATAGAGAGAGAGAGAGAGAGAGAGAGAGAGCGAGCACACCGTACTTTCATCACTATTTTAACATTTAATGGGAAGAGCAATAAAGGCAAAATAAAGTAAGATAGAAAAAAAAAGAACTTTCCTACCGTCGCGTACTGTACTTGAAAATTTCAGTGCCTTTGTTTCTTTCTTAAACTTTGATATCAAACATTAAGTTAATTCCTTTGAAAACTGCAATTGTTCTTTACTCAACTTTACTTCACTTAAATAGAAACTTTAAAACTCATGAAGGTACACACACACACACACACACACACACACACACACACACACACACACACACACACAGAGAGAGAGAGAGAGAGAGAGAGAGAGAGAGAGAGAGAGAGAGAGAGAGAGAGAGAGAGAGAGAGAGAGAGAGAGAGAGAGAGAGAGAGAGAGAGAGAGAGAGAGAGAGAGAGAGAATCTTCCTCTGGTCTTCCTTCACCAGATGTTGCGTGAAACGTAGCGAGAGGGAAAGAGGAGGAGGAGGAGGAGGAGAAAACACGGGAAGGAAGGAGAAAGAGGAAAGTGGAGGTAGAAATGAAGGAGGGAAAGAAGATGGAGGGCAGGAACGAAGGAAGGAAGGGAAATGAAGGAAGTAACTAGGGAAGGATGAAGGAATGAGAGAGAAATGGAAAGAAAGTTGGAAAGGAATGGAGGAAAGAGAAAAAAAAGCCAAATGAAAGAAAGGAGGAAAGGAGAGAACGAAACGGAGGGAAAAGAAAGAAGGTAATAAGGAAAGGAATTAGTGATGAGAACAGAGGCCGGAAGGAAGAAGAGAAAGATGGAGAGAGGAATGGAAGAAAAGTTAAAAAAGAAGGAGGAAAAAGAGAAAGGCGAGTGAAAGAAAGGGGGAAGGAGGGAATCACACAGAGGGGAGACGAAGGAAAATAATGAAAAGAAAGGACGGATGGAAGAAGAAAAGGATTTAAAGGAGAGGAAGTGAGAGAGAGAGAGAGAGAGAGAGAGAGAGAGAGAGAGAGAGAGAGAGAGAGAGAGAGAGAGAGAGAGAGGAAGGTTTCAACACTAAGGAAACAAACATGAATTGCAATGAGGGTTCCTTTGCTTATCGGTAAAACGGGATTCGTGTTTCCTTAATTTCTCATTTAATTTCATAATGGTCGGCTTTTGCTTCGCCCTGCCGCTCACGACACGCGATCAGCGAGACTCAGGCGTGCCGAGTGAAGATTTGTGTTCAGTTTATCGATGACGTTTATAAATTAACCTAACCTAACCTAAACTGAACTAAACTAAACTATCCTGACCTAACCTGACTTAATATAAACTAAACTAACCTAAACTATCCTGATTTAACATAAATTGACCTAACCTAACCAAACCAAACCTGAGCTGACCTGACCTGACCTTAATTAACCTAACCTAACCAACCTGACTTAACCTAACCTAACCTAACGTATCCTAATCTAACCTAACTTAACCTACCCGTCATTATGACTTGTTGCTTATTGTTACTCAGATTTTTATGATACTTTCTCTTTTGATTTCCTTTTATTTGATTTGCTTCTTATTTAGGCTGAGGTACATTAATTCACGCCGTAACGCATGAGGCACGGAATGTTTTGCTGGCCTGGAGCGTGGCAGCGGGAGTGCCAGAGGGCCAGTGGACGCGGCCACTAGTGCCAATACCTTCCCTCACAAGTATCGTTGGCGCTGACAACATCTGAGCATTGTACGAGTTTTTATCTTGCATTTCTTCCCCTCGCTTCTGTCCGTACCAACCACAGCGCTCACATCAGTTCTTCCCCTCTCCCCATCACCCTCTTCCCCTCACCTCGCCGTCTTACCACTGTCCACGACTCAGCTCTCCCCTCACCTCTTTCCAACTCCAGCTCTCCCCTCCCCTATGTCCCCTGTCACTGTTCCTGCCTACCTCTCTCCTCTCCCATGTCCCCTCCCCACTTCTCGTACTACCTACATTCTCCCGTATCCAGCTCTTCCCCTCATCTCTCTCCCATACCCTCCCCTATCCTGCTACTAACCTTTTCTATCCATCTCTCCCCTCACCTCTCTTCCTGCTACCTACTTCTTCCCATTTCCAGCTCTCCCCTCTCCCCTCAAAGGACAAAAAATGGAAAACAGTGTCCCACGCAATATGTCTGTCTATAATTGGATCGAACACTTTTCCCTCTCTTTCAAATTTCTGTTCTTTAAATCCTTTACCTACTGGCGCTTCCAAAAAAAAAAGAAAATCAATTAAAAGACTGAAATGACAAAAAAAAAAAAAAAAAAAAGACTTCACACGCAGTTTCGAGTTTAATCTTTTTACACTGTTAGTTTATTTATTTATTTTTTTTTCATTTTCGCTCGTATTATATACAACGACTGTATGCGTGTATTTCTCTCTCTCTCTCTCTCTCTCTCTCTCTCTCTCTCTCTCTCTCTCTCTCTCTCTCTCTCTCTCTCTCTCTCTCTCTCTCTGAATTTCATTTGTTCTCACCTTTACTTATCATCACTGTGAGGAAGGAAGAAAAATCTTAGGGTATTTACTTTCGTCCTTTCTGGGCATTCCTTTCTGTCATTTCACGCACTCCCACACACTCACTCACTTCCTGGCCAAGTAACTGTCTGTCATTCATTCTACCTCATATTGTCTTCTTCCTTTCGTGTATATTTTTTCTTTACTGTTTATGATATTCCTGGTAGTTCATTTTTTCTTCTTCACGTATTATTAAGTATTTGTGTTATTCGCTGTTGGTATTATTTTCCTTTCCTCTCTCAGCATATTATTATTATTATTATTATTATTATTATTATTATTATTATTATTATTATTATTATTATTATTATTATTATTATTAACTGCGTATGTTATTACTTGATTTTTTTTTTCTTTTTAGGTATATTTTTTTTTTTTCCCTGACTGGTTATGCCATTGCTTCTTTATTTTTTCCTCTTGTTTTTGTTTTTTAGTATTCTTCACGTATTTTTTTTTATCCACAGTTTGTTATTCCATGTTTTTTTTTTCCTTCTCATACTCACGTGTCATTATCTGCTCAAGCATACACAGAAAACTAAATAAGCAAAAAATCCAGGTTTTTGATAAATTGTCGCTTCCTTCACTGAATTGTACGTATCTTTCATTAATAGTAATCCAAAAAGAGAGAATACCAGCTAAAAATTTACACTTTTTATTAACTTTCCTTTTGCTTAATTTGTTGTCTGCATCCTTAACTTCCTTCCTCAATTGTTTGAGTGTGAATGGCAATGTGACGCTTCATATCTCAATTCAGTATTCCTAGGTGGCTTTAGTGAGCAAATATAAACAGGTTTAAATTTTTCTTACTCCTTTTGTTCCGTGGTCTCTTGAAATTATGCTGTAAACTTTTGAAAATTTGAATCAGCCTAGTCTATTTTGTGAAACTTGAGAAGAAATAATAGTCTGTAAATAATCTCTGAAAATTACATTAGTTAATTTTACCTAATATTATTTAGATTTTCATTGAACTTTAATTTTATATCTTCCTTCCCTTTAGTATTGATAACTCTTCCAAAAGTCACTAACACTTCCAATTAATCTCAACTTTCTTTTCATGACATTTAAAGTTAATTTCCTTCTCTTCCAATTTCATAAAATTATCCTCGTTAATTTTGTTTTATTATTTTAACTTTCCTTTGACTTAACCTGTATTTCTCGCACCTTCTTCCCCTTAACATTAATAACTCCTCCAAAAGTCGCTAACACTTCCAGTTACTTAATGTCAACTTTCTTTTCATATAATGTAAAACCTCACGTCCCTTTCTTCCATTCCAAGTAACCCAAAGAACAGCCACACTTGAAAAAACACTTTCAAATCACTCGTCTTTCACTTCATTTCAAATCCACACACACCTTCCTCGCCTCGCCATTAGTCCACAGAGGAAATATGAGTGTTTATGTCAAGTTAGATTAGGTTTCTCTCAGGTTACATTAGGCTTCTCTCTCATCTCTTCTACTGTTTATCTCTAAAACTCTCATCTGTATTAAATTATTTTGCGTTAGGACATTCTCTCTCTCTCTCTCTCTCTCTCTCTCTCTCTCTCTCTCTCTCTCTCTCTCTCTCTCTCTCTCTCTCTCTCTCTCTCTCTCTCTCTCTCTCCTTTTATTTTTATTTTTTTTTTCTTTTCTACCCGTAAAGTTTGCAATTCTCTTCTGTTTCTCAATTTCATCCTGCTTACGACTTGAGCTGCTTCAAAAGAGGAACATCAAGACACCTCGGAAAAAAAAAATAATAATAAATTGTTTTCTGTCTCTTTCCATTCTTCTCCCGTTTTCTTTTAAAGTACAACATAGAAGGAAGCCTTTATTTATTTATTTATTTTTTATTTGCCTATTTTTATTTTCTTTCATTGTTTTATTTGGTTTTATTATATTTATTTATTTATTTATTTATTTTTGCTTTTGAACGATTTTTTCTCTAGTACATGAAAAAAAAATGTTAGTGATTCTGACTAGAGATTATATTGAGTAAAATTATAAACTAACACCTCTTTTACGTTTTCTGTTACCCAAAGCTTGACATTTTTATCATCCTCCATCACACACACACACACACACACATCTAAAACTGCAAAATAAAGATAAACTCCTTATGGATACACTGAACACCTCTCTCTCTCTCTCTCTCTCTCTCTCTCTCTCTCTCTCTCTCTCTCTCTCTCTCTCTCTCTCTCTCTCTCTCTCTCTCTCTCTCTCTCTCTCTCTCTCTCTCTCTCACTGTTTATCAATCATCTTAACCGAACAAACAAACCAGATCAAGACTCACCTGTGTGTGTGTGTGTGTGTGTGTGTGTGTGTGTGTGTGTGTGTGTGTGTGTGTGTGTGTGTGTGTGTGTGTGTGTGTGTGTGCAAGTGATTCGTCTGTTAGCTAAAGGTAGAGTCGAGGAGAGGATCAAATGGGTCGTCTCCAGTTATTGTCGTAGGAGTAAATATTTGGAGGAGGAGGAGGAGGAGGAAGATGAAAAACTGTTTTTGGAGGATGTGGAATATATCTAAGGCTGGAAACTGTAAGATGAGGAAGACAGAGGAGGAGGAGGAGGAGGAGAAGGAGAAAGTAGTGTGTTTTGAAGGAGAGTGTGAAAGAGAAGACCCAGAGATGGAGAGTATAAGGAAGGGAATTTAAAAATGATGATCAAGACTAAATATATGGAATGAGGATGAATAGGAAGAAGAAAAAGAAGAACCGTTTGGTGAGAAAAGTAAAAAAAAAAAAAATCTAGAGTGGAAAGTGTAAAAAAGAAAGGTGAAGAAGATAAGTAAAAAAAAAAAAGAGGAAAAAAGGAATGGGAAAAAATTACAAATGCGAAGAGAAATAGAGATTGAGAGGAAGAGAGGAAGAGCGATGTTGATGGAGGAGGAGAAGAGGAGGGGAGGGATTCCAAGGGCGGAGACTAGAAGGAAAGATGGAAGTTAAGGAGATGCAGGAAATAATTCTATTGGAGGAAAGAGAGGTGATGAGCAGAGGAGGAGGAGGAGGAGGAGGAGGAGGAGGAGGGAAAGAAAATCTACATGAAGGAAAAAAAAATGGGAAGAATGAGGATGATCTGAGTAGGGGACGAAAGAGAGAAGAAAAGGAGGAGGAGGAGGAGGGGAAGGAGGAAGAAGAGGAGAAGGAGAAGCATGAAAAAGAACCGCATGGATAAGAAAAGAAAAGGAGAATATTTAGGAGTGGGGACGATGTGAAGAGGGAAAGAAAGAAAGAAGGCAGCAGAGAAGAGAAGAAGAAATAGGATGAGGAGGAACAGAAAAAAAGTACATGTAAATAAAAAAAAGAAAATTGAGAATTATTATGAGTGAATGATGTGAAGAGGAGAGAAAATTGTAGAGAAGAGAAGAAAGAAAATCGGAGGAGGAGGAAGAGGAAGAAGGAGAAACGGAGAAACACACGTAGATAAAAAAAAAATAAGAAAGGCAGAATGATTACAGACGATGTGAAGGAACGAAGAAAAGGAGACAGTAGAGAAGAAGAGGAGGTGGAAAGAGAGGGGGTGGAGTGGAAGGAGACAGGTGAGGAAACGGAAAGCGCTAATATTGCTTTTTTCCTTCCCCTGCTCTTGTGGACTTCAGGTGGATAATTGGATCACGACAAGGGGGAGGAAGAGGGGCGGGGTGAGGCGGGGTGGGGCGGGGTTAGGGGAGGTGAAAGCCGCGGAAAATAAAGGTAAATAGGGGAAGAGAGAGGGGAATAATCAGGTGCATTTTGCGAACACTGGACTACAGAGAGAGAGAGAGAGAGAGAGAGAGAGAGAGAGAGAGAGAGAGAGAGAGAGAGAGAGAGAGAGAGAAAGGTCCATTGAGGCGCCATTCTTTAAATTAGCAAAGTCAAAGAAGGCTTATCCAAAAGAGGGTGAAGTGTAATAAATAAATGTGAATAAATATGAGTGGATGAGTAACTGAACGTATCACTGAGTGCCAGTGAATATGAAGCGAGGATATCTGGAAAAAAAAAAAACATGGTGATTCTGACGTATCTTTTGAAAATCGATTGGACACGGAAGGACACTGACAGGCTGGAAATGTGTGTGAATTACTGGAATTGTGTGCTGGTGGATCGTATGAGGTTACTGCGGAAAAAAAAAAGAGTAGCCGTTTATTGCGGTGACGGAGAGTGTGGAGTGTTGCGTGGGTGAGCAATGAATGTAGAAGTGAATGTTGAGGTGAGTGAGTGAAGTGAAAGGTGATCTCTCTCTGCATTCGAGGGTTTCAATATTAATTTGGCTTTCGATGAGTGAGTTGCCGCTCGTTGTAAAAGTTATAGGAACAAGGAATTAGGTGTGTCTTTGTTAATGAAAGGAATGTATTACTATTTTTCACGTAAGAGGAACACTGGCGCAGGGCAACAAGAGGAAGGAAAAATGGAATCACTCTTGAACTATGTATATTTAAATGTATTACAGTTTTCAAGGTATGAATATTGAGTTATGTATATTTGAATGTATTACTATTTTAAAATGTTCATTAAAAGTTTCTTTTCATTGTAAGAAGAAAGTGAAGGATTAACTGTAATTTTGTTGATTTGAAGGTTATTCTACAAAATATAGATAAACTCCTAACGGATACACTGAACACAACACCTCTCCCTCTCACTCTCAAAGAATTGCATGTAAGTCTTGCGTCTGGAAGAGAAGTACTGGTGATGACAAGTATACTGGCTGAAATTTAGTTGTTGTACAGTAATGAAAAAAT